>NW_004444038.1:1893014-1894862 GCF_000243295.1 Trichechus manatus latirostris
AAGATACCACTTATCTATTGCCTATTTAGTATTTCCCTCAACCATCACTCTTGATTTCCTCTTTATAAGCACAGATGCAAGCTTTGGAGTCAGACAGGTTTATGTACAAACTCCTATTTCTCCACTCCTTAGCTATGTGATTTTGTGCACATTACTTAAATTTTCTGTATTTGTTTCCTCAATTCTAAAGAGGCATATTAATTACAATTATCAAAAAGAATTGCTGTGAGAAATAAATGGGAACTTCTTTGTAAATAATTTAGCATAGGATCCAGTTTATAGTAAATAATCATAAAAAAAATGTCTATGTCTTAATTTTTATGAAGTAGCAATGGCAGCCAGTTGGGCCCCAACAGAGCTAGAAGTTTCAATAGATTTAAGTAATAACTGCCTATAATGGATTTTAAGACCCTTGGTGGCACAGCCGTTAAGCCCTCAGCTTAACCCACTAGTCACTCTGAGGGATAAAGATGTGGCAATCTGCATCCATAAAGATTTACAGTCTTGGAAACCCTATGGGGCAGGTCTACCCTGTCTTATAGGGTCACTAGGAATTGGAATCAAGTCAATGACAATGGTTATAATGGATTTTGATGTTTTGCTAGTCCCAGTAGTAACTTTTTGTGGTAACAAAAACCCCACGTTCCTTGAGACAACCACCACTTTCTATGCTTAGGTCAGCCTGACTCCACTCTCAACTGCAGGAGACGGCAACAAGTTCTGCAGGACAGGACTCCAGAGGGCCTCTTTGTCATAGACTTTGAGTCATGACCACATTTGAGAATCAATACTTTTCACGTCCCTGGCCATTGTGATTCAGAGCTTGGCTGCTAACCCAAAAGGTTGGGAGTTTGAAACCACCAGCTGCTCCTTGGAAACCCTATGGGACAGTTCTACTCTGTCCTACAGGGGGTCGCTATGAGTCGGAATTGACTCTATGGCAGTGGGTTTGGGTTTTTTTCAGTGGGGGGCATTGTGATCGGCTCTGAAGTGGGCACTGTCACAAATTAGGGTAAGCAGGACCTTCTGAGTCTCCATTCTGAGTCTTTAGTTAGGTCTACTAAAAAGTGTCACTTTAGAGCCTAAAAATACAGCTATACAAAGAAAGCTTAATAAGTAGATAGAAAATGAGACAAACTATAGTCTGGTGATGTTCTTTGAGCCCCCAAATAAACCAGATCCAAACATCTACCTGTGAACTGTTTTATATGAGCCAAGAAAGTATATTTTTTGCTTAAGCAAAGTCGAGTTGAATTTTTTTCTCACTTGTCACAGAAAGCATCCTAAATGACTCATGGTCATTGACACACTAAAAAATTGCTATTGATTACGACTTCTACTTAAAAAGTTAGAAGGTGAGATCTCTTGATCTCATCTAATTTGTTATGTAGATGTGGTCCCTCTCTGGATTGCATGCCTTAGCACACATTTGCTGTTGTCCGCTGGCTGATTTCTCCTGATTTTAATTGAGTATTCTTTAAACTTGAATAATAGTGGGTTAAAACAGTGAATAATAAATGTTAAAAAATGATAGTGAGATTTTAAATGGAACCACAAGTAAAACGATCCTTTTTTAGAATTCTAGGCTTTGGGTTATGTGCCCTCATTGCTTCTATTTTAGAAATGGAAACACATGTATGTATTTCTTCTTCTTGGTGCCGTCGAGTTGATCTCCAACTCATGGTGACCCTACAGGCCAGAGTAGAACTGCTCCAAGGAGTGGCTGGTGGATTTGTACTGCCAACTTTTTGGTTAACAGCCAAGCTCTTAAACACTGTACCACCAGGGCTCCATATATATTTATTTGCCTGTGCGTATGTATATATGTACATATATATTTCAGTTTCC
>NW_004444038.1:1894971-1896183 GCF_000243295.1 Trichechus manatus latirostris
TATATATATATTCCCCCCCCTTGTTACCTGAGATGTGTCCAAAGGCTAGAAAGAAATGGGCAGATACAATAACTTTAGGAAGTAAATATCTGCTTCTTGTCTCTTGTGCTTAAAGCACCTTGGGGCTTCAGTGATAGGAACTACGTAAATGTAAAAGTGGCCTGGGATGAAAACAGCTTGGAGCTCTCTAAAAGAGCAAAGCTAGTAACCCTAGGGTTCTGGTCAAATTCTAACTGGGGCGAGTTTGCTACAGATTTGAATCAGCACCGTTTCGTTTGAAAGTAGCTTGCCTCAAAGAGAGCACACGGTCTCATGCGGTGTCCCTGTGACCTACCACTGTTTGACATTTAATGTGCTCTAACATACCAAAGGCAGAGGTGCCATGTTTATTCATCAACACACTGTACAGAACAGAGATGTAGACTCTACCCAGGGGGCTTGTTCTACTGGTATCTGTGAACTTGAGCTCTAGAGACAAGTAAACCGATACCTAAAGCCCACAGCCCATGTGTACATGAGACTAAGGGGTTCCGGTTCTGTAGTTTTAGACTGACTTCATTTATGTCTTTATTAGTTTGAATGGCAAATAAAAGGTATAAGAAATGAGTTGTATTTAATAACAAATGTACCAGGTAGTGTTAGGAAGTTAAATAACCAGCTAATACTTCAAAATTTATAATTAACTGCACTATATTTCTTCTGCATGTAAAAAAAAGATATATCAAGGTATCAACTGACAAATAAAGCTGATGAAAGATGCAGTAGGATCCAGGATAAAAGAGAGAATGAGTGGTCAAAGAAATAGATTGAGAACCAGTAGGGTCTAAGATATGTATGAATTATGAGAAAAAGCCATTAAATGTTGTTACAAAATTATTACAGAAGACCTTAAGAGACGTTGTGGCAGAGGAAGAAGGTAAACTCTGGATCAAATGTGGTTATTTAAGGACTGAGTGACTGGTTATTAGGTAGAAGAAATGAGAGAAAACTTGGAGGAGTTGAGGACGTCTTCCCAGAAGTTTGGAAATGGAGGGGAAAACAGCAATAGCACCATAAATTTAAAATAAGTAACAGTCGGAAGACTTCTGGCAAGATGGCGCTCTAGGCAGAAACACCACGCCGTCCCTCCACAACAAAGATCCGAAAAACTAAGCCAAACAGAGAATCAACAATCCTGAAACCCTAGAACATCAAATGAAGAGATAAAGAACT
>NW_004444038.1:1905645-1938788 GCF_000243295.1 Trichechus manatus latirostris
AACCAATGTCATAAAACAGCATGTGTGTTACTGTTACATGAGAAACTATCTGTTCTGTAAGCCTTCACCTGAAGTACAATAAAATATTTAAAAAAAAAAAAATAAGTAACAGTGTACGGTGGCAGTATAGCATGTTCAGATATACAGGATACATTCTTCCGATATGGATCCTTGGTGGTCTGAAAGTCAACCTACTCACAAGCATCAACATGAAGAATCTTCTGTTCTTTCAGCAGTTCTAGCTTTCCCCAAGGTTTTCCAAGGTAACAGCTAACACCTTCCTCATTATGTTTAACTTGATGGAAATACTGATAATGTTGATGACAGACCATTTTTCCTGTCTACGTAATAGCAAAACCATTGATTTGGTTTTAAACTACTGTTCAGCATGGCAGAATTGTCTATTTTGAGTGAACAGCTTTAATAAAACCTTTCATTAAGTTTTCAAATTTGCAGATACCTGTTGCCTAAACAATGTTTTGAAGGAGACAATTATTTAATTATAATTATAATGACAGTTAAGTCAAAAATGGTGTAAAAAAAACTTTCTTTTTAGTAATTTGGAATATACATTCAGGACATTGATGATATAGTCGATAAAGAACAAAAAAATTACAGGGGGCACAGTCACAGATATCTCCCAGACATAACCAAACATCTTGCAGGATTGGTTTACAGGTTTGAAGGCTTAGGACCATAGTCTCATAGGATATTTAAGTCAATTGGCATAACATGGTCTATAAAGTTTATGTTCTACATCCTACTATGGTCAGTAGAAACTGGGGTCTTAAAAGGCTACAAGCAACCATGTAAAGATACAATTATTTGTGTCTACTCAAAGAAGGAACCAGTCTACAGGACCAATTGCCTACATGAACCACGACCTCATCTATCCAGAGATCAGAAGAACTAGATGGTGTCCGGCTACCACTACTGACTGTTCTGACTGGGACCACAATAGATGGTCCTGGATAGAATAAGAGAAAATTATAGAACAAAACTCAAAACAAAAGGTCAAACTTACTGGATTGGCAGAGACCTAGGGAACCCCCAAGACTATCACCTTGAGATACCCTTTAAATTTGAACTGTGACTACTCCCGGAGGCCATCTTTCAACTAAAGAACAGACTGGCTCATGAAACAAACAATATCACTGTGAATACTATTCTCCTTTCAGTGGTGTCACTAGGGTTGGTGTCACCCAGTGCAGTAACTTACGGTGTCACAACTCCCAGCCTGGAGTGGGTGGTGCCAGCTGGCAAAACCCCACTGTTGGGCAGAATGGCCCAGCCCCACTCTGTCCTCGCTCAGGGCCTAGCACAGTGCCACGAGGCCCTGCCCCTCCCTGCCCTGCCCCTGCGGCTCCCTGTAGCTCCTTCCGTCTCCCATTGTCCAAGGCAGAGACCCTCCTCTCCACCCAGTGGCAGGTGCCCTGGCCCAGCAGACCACACCCTGACTGGTGGGGGGTGGGGAGGCGGAAGGTGGTGATGAATTACTGCACTGGGTGACACCAGCTCCAGTGACTGGTGGGTGTCCTGGGAGGGGGTGACAAGTTACCACACTGGGTAACAGGTGACATCAACCTCAGTGATGCCACAGCCTTGGTGGCCCCTCCCTTAGCGGCACTGCACTGCCCACCACCGCTGCCTCGGACCCTGGGGTCATTTTGGCTTCACCCCCTCTGACAGTGTCAGGGGCTGCAGTTTGCACCCCCTGCACCTTCCTAATGATGCACTGGCTCCTTCTACATATATTTTAAAAATAATAATAACAATCATCTGAGTCCAGACAGTCAACATTTACCCGAAAGCAAAGACGAGAAGGGAGGGGGAGTGTAGGGAAGCAAAAATAATGGAAACGAAACAACCAGAATGGAAATACTGAAAATGTTGATGCAACGTGGAAGATGTAACCAATGGTACTGAACACTGTGTGCAGAGATTGTTAGAGGGGAAACTAATTTGCTGTGTTAACTTTCACCAAAAACTCAGTAGAATATTAAAGAAAAGAACAAAAAAATTAATGCTAATATCATTGCAGGTGGGGCATTGGTGGCTCAGCGGTAGCATTCTCACCTTCTGTGCAAGAGACCCGAGTTCCATCATTGACCCCTACACCCCAGGCACAGCTACCACCCATTAGTCAGTAGAGGCTTGCACGTTACTATGGTGATCAGCAGGTTTCGGCAGAGCTTCCAGACTAACGGGGACTAGAAAGAAAGGCCTAGCCATCTATTTCCGAAAATCAGCCAGTGAAAAGCTATCCACAATGGATCATGGAGATGGTGTAGGACAGGGTAGCATTTTGTTCTGCGGTGCATGGAATTGCCATGAGTTGGGGGCTAACTCAAGGGCAGCTAACAACGATCACTGCAAGTAATGAAAAATAGAAAACTATCCCCCTTAGTTGCTAAAGCATGTAGCTCTGATTTACACAATAAACAAAATATGTTATTTTTGTGTCTATTTTTAAAACGGTGAAATAAATTTTTGAAAATGGGCCTAAAATAGGATTTATCTATTTTTTTTCCAAACGTATTTCAGCTGAGAGTATTGTCACTTTGTAGAGGGGTATTTTATGTATTTATTTTAACTAGGAAACGCAAAATATACTGGGTAGTATTTGGACTTTTGGCAAAGAAATTCACGGTTAGGAAATAAAATGAAAGCATATAAAGCAAGACATGGTCATAGGTTTTCTAATCCTGGCATGGGTCAATGAGCTTTCCTACACTCCATTGTCACACACCATAGCTCGCATCCCTGCTCCTCCGTCTGCAAACATGTATCTTTAATTCCCAGGAAGAACCAGTGGGAGAATGCCGATCAGGTGGTAACTATTACCGGGTCAGCCCTACTTGAAAAGCAACACTTGGATCAGCAGAAGCATCAAATATAAAACATAACATTTAAGAAGAAGAAAAAAAAAAAATCCTAATTTTATTTTTTACAAATCATTATGGAATGAACTGTGTTTCCCTAAAAAGTATGTGTTGTAAATCCTAACCCCTAAGAATCCCTGGTGGCATAGTGGTTAAGAGCTCAACTGCTAACCAAAAAGTCAGCAGTTCAAATCCACCAGCTGCTCCTTGGAAACCCTATGGGGCAGTTATACTCTGTCCTATGGGGTCACTATGAGTTTTTTTACACTTGTGGATATGGGAGCCCTGGTTGAGCAGTGGTTAAAGTGCTCAGCTACTAACCTAAACGTTGACAGCTGGAATCCACCAGCCGCTCCGCAGGAGGAGGTAGTGGCAGTCTGCTTCTGTAAAGACTGCAGCCTTGGAAACCCTATGGGGCAGAACTCTGTCCTGTGGGGTCACTGTGAGTTGGGATTGACTGGAAGGCAATGGGTTTGGTTTTTATTTTGGGGGGGTCACTATGAGTCAGAATTGACTGGAAGGTAATTTTTTTTTTTTTTTTTGGTTTATACATTTGGATATAATCCCATTTGGGAATAGGGTTTTCTTTGTTGTGTTAATTAGTCTATACCAGTATAGGGAGTGTCTTAAGCCAATCACTTTTGAGATATAGAAAGGAACATATTAGGCACAGACGTAAGGGCAACTGGGAAGCTAGATGCCATGTGGAAATGTCCAAAGAACACCAGCGAAGCTGAGACAGGGGTTTTCCCTCAGAGTGGAGAGAGAGAGCCTTCTCCCAGTGCTAGCACCCTGAATTCAGACTTCTAGCCTTCTAAACTGTAAGAAAATAAATTTCTGTTTTTAAGGCTACCCACTTGTGGTATTTCTATTATAGCAGCACTAAGAAACTAAGACACACATATTGGCAGGAAAACAATCTATTACCTCACTGTTAACCTAAAAGGATTGATTTAATAGACCAGAACATTCTACCAGGCAAATAATGAAAGATTGTGTATATTGAGTTTTTGTATAGCCTGAGGGCTTCACAGATGATAGAGTACCCGTTTTTTTAACCTTTTATTTTAAATTCCATTCTTCATGTTATCTAATTCAAAGCTTTGAGATTTAAAATTAACGAACAAGTCTGTAATCTTTCATGGAGATCTCAAAGACCTACTTTTACATAGTCACAACGAACCTAAAAGAAGAGCAGACTAAAATTCCTTTTCTTCCCACAGCATGGTTGATGATTTTACTAAGAAACATTTTTTTCTTAAAGAACAAATAAAAGCCTTGTGCTCACTCTTGCTTCACGTCTGAATATGACTGTTATATCGCTGCTCGAAATGAAATTTGTCATGCATCCTTAAACAGATGGATTTTGAGTTTCTGTTGTGGAGACTATTCGTCCAGTGTTAGCATAGGCCAGCCTGGCATTTGGAAGGAGCCAAAGATTCCTTCCAGCCCTTGGGAGACATAAGGCATGGCTTACCCTAGCTCTCCAGCGCAGAGAAAGAAGAGGAGCAATGTTTAACTCATGTAACAGCACATAAGCCCCCACTAGAAACATCAACCTCGTCCTCTGTCTCCGAGAGCAGGCATTCATTAAAAAAAAACTCACTTTCCACACAGACTATAACACTACCTTTGATTGAAATCCCTGCAGATGTCACCTCTCAGAAAGGGAAGGCCTAAAGCTCCTTGATGGGACAACTTAAGGTCAGTTGTCCTTAGCAGGGCTTGGTGAGGAAGCTGAGGCCAGAGATGGCTAAGAGGTCCACTTCCGGTGATTCAGTGCTCACTGTGTGCCTTGCATCCCTGGGTTTCCCCTTCTGTTTTTTTTCCAAAGAAGTAGATGAAGATTTTAAGAACTTTTTGGTGTTGTTTTTCTAGATTCCAGAGTGACTTTTAGTAAACTTCATTTTTTATTAGCTTCCCTTAATGAAAAAGCAATTAGTGGGCAAAACAACATAGAAAAGGAAAACCAGAGCCGAGAGCATTTAGTTAGTCAGGAAAACATGTGGCTATTAAATATTATTATCATCTCAAGTTTGGAAAAAATAATCAGGGTTTTGAAATCGTTTCAGTAACTTAACTTGAAGATCAGATAAGAGACAGGGATGAAGAAAGAGAAAGAAATAAGATCACTTAATCTTCCAGTTATTGAATTGCCTACGCCAGGTCTTGGAGCCCTGGTGGTGCAGTGGTTAAGAGCTGGGCAGCTAAACAAAAGGTTGGCAGTTCGAATCTACTGGCATCTCCTTGGAAACACTATGGGACAGTCTTACTCTGTCCTATCGGGGCTCTACGAGTCGGAATCGACTTGAAGACAATGAGGTTTTTTTTTGTTTGTTTTGGTACGCCCGGTCTTCCGTCCCCAAAAGTGAAATAACAATACACTCCTTGGAGAAAAAAATGTCCCTAGATTTTTAAATCTTGGTAATCACTTGCAGTACTTATGGTTAATAAAGCAATTAAGGTTTATAAAAACACATATATTCCATGACTATAATTTTATTTAATTCTTGATTTACACTTTATTTTCAAGAGTGGTAAGTTTAGTTTTGACCTTTTGCTGTAGTATAGTCTTAAAATTAGCTCATCAACCTTCTATTCAATCATATACCTTTCTTTTCTGATTCTTTTAGAGAATGTATAATTAGTAACGCAAATTGTGAGTTGGAAACCTTAGAGATGCGTTGCCTTTTTCAAGTATTTATCCCTTGAAATGTTCAAAATAACATATTGACAAAGGTGTACGCTTTTAGAGAGGCTTCAACAACACATCTGTGATATGACTGTTGCTATGGCAACTGGTTTATTAAACATTAAAATTAATAACTCTGAAAACCATTTAGGCTGGCATTAAAGAAAGAACTTTATAAATGTAATTGAGGTACAGTAGGAAAATAACAATCTCAGAGCAAACGGGTCTCTGCTATGCTGCCTTTTGCTTTATCTCCTGAGATCAGAACAACTTGCAGAAAAATGTCATGCTGGTATCTGGGGGATTGGGCCCTTTCTCCTTGGGAGAAATGCGGGGGAATATGAGAAATTGTGAATTGTGCTGGAGGCCTGGAAAAATTTAAACATTTATTTAGATATTTCTTCTGAAATCTTTTAAAAGCTGCTATATATCCAAATTTAGGAATCCCTGGGTGGTTCAAATGGTTACCACTCAGCTACGAACAGAAAGATTGGTTGTTCAAACCTACCCAGAGGCACTTCACAGGAAAGGCCTGGCAATCTACTTCTAAAGGATCATAGCCATTGCAAATCCTGTGGAGAACAGTTCTACCTGGAAACATGGGGTTGCCATGAGTTGGAATTGACAACTTTTTTTAGTCTGGGTTTCTATCAACCCAGGATGAGCCGTAAGAACTTTTGCCTCTGTGGGATCCTCCCATTATAACAATATAAATATTTGAAAATGGTTTTTGTTATAATTTTAAACACATCGTTTTTCTGTTATTAATATACAAAATTTAATAGATTTTCCTAGGCCCTAAAATGTTTATTTTTTTTCTGATATGAGAATGAAATTAAAACTTTTTCTTCAACCCTAAAATTTCATCTTTTTCTTCTGTTTTTAAAAGAAATTAAAATATTGTCATGGGCCCTTAAAAAGTATGGTGGGCCCCGGGACACTGTGTCTGCTGTGCCGGATGGGTAAGGTCCCCTCTCCGCTTCTCAGGTGTACACTTTCTACTTTAGCAATTTCATCCAGGTACATGGCTTCAATTACTACCTACACAGATAACTCACAGATTTCTGTCTGCAAGTCAGCCTCTTCTGTAAGCTTTTGATCTGCATAAAGCCCAGTACCCTGAAAAACCCTATACCCTCTGGACATCTCTTAAATGTCTCAATGATATATCAAACTCAAGAAGTCCAAAAACCAAATGCATGCACTGACCCAACGGCTAATACTTTTGCTAGACTCTTCATCCCAGTTAATAGACCATAAGCTCTACAATTTGTCACGAAAGACATAATTAGAATAACCCTAGTTACCTCCGGGCGGTGGAAGTAGAACAAGATTTTTATTCATTCTCATTCGTGTCCGTGTGCATCTCTCAAGTTTCCTGCATTGAATATTTTTACCAAATAATAACAAAAACAGTTTATTAAAGCTCTCCTTTTATAAAAGACTAAAAAATATGAGTCAACTTCCAGAGAAATTATTAACGATTCTCAAACTCCTGTCTTTCACTAAGGCATTCACAATTCAAGAGAAAACATGTTGAAACCCCAGACTGATCATCCTTCATTCCAATATAACTCTTGTTTTAATTAAAATAAGATTCCCTCCATCCTCTGGGCTGCCAAAAACTTGTTAAATTAAAGAAAAGGCGGACAAATTTATTGAGTTTTGTATTTATCAAAATGTCACTAACGAAATAGTTTATCTCGTACCTGAGATTGACTAATCATCGTGCTAAGCCCCACAGTCATCTCAGGGTACACCTTCCCAATCATTTAGCTTCACTTCAGTTTCTACTTGGTTCAAAAAAAAATAAAGAATAATAACAACTAAAATTTACCCAGCCCCTCCTATGTTAAGGAGTCCTGAGGTGGTGCAAACAGGTAACTCGCTGGGCCGTTAACCAAAAGGTTGGAAGTTTAAGTCCACCCAGAGGTGCCTCAGCAGAAAGGCCTGGCATTCTACTTCTGGAAAAATTAGCCATCCAAAACCCTATGGAGCACAGTTCTACTCTGACACACATGGGGTCGCCACGAGTTGGCATCTACTCAATGACAACCGGTTTTCCTCTGTCAAGGGTTTTAAATTAATCCCTATAAACCTAAGAAGTAGTTACTACTTTTATCCCCATTTTACAGATGAGAAAATTGAAGCAAAAAAAAGTTTCTAGCTTGCGTGAGGTTGGGCAGCACATAAATCATGGAGTTACATTATAACTCCAGCAGTCTAACTCCAAGAGCTAGTTTTTGTGTTTTTTTTTTTTTGCCCAGAATATTCTATGACGTGCTAAAGCATGAAGATGGTTAGGAAATACTGAATATCAATTTTCCAACACTGAGTGATGAATAGGTTCATTTCTTGTTTCACAGATAATAGATTATGATAAGCAGGCAGAAAGTATATACTCTCATTACCAGCTGGCATATACACGAAGTGTATTCTTAATAGATACTAAAATGCAGTGACAGCCAGATCCATAGAATCACATGTACTCCAATGCTGGGAGGGCCTTCCTGGAACTTTTGAAAGTCCTCTAATTTTACTCTTGGAACATGGGCTCCTAAAGACATGGAATGGCATGCCCCAGACCACCCTTTCAGCAAACAGGCCTGGTTTCTGGACATCCTGCCCAGTGTTCCATGCAGGACACCATGTGCTCTTCAAACTTCCTTCTGAATTCATCCCTGAACACTCCCAGAAGGAAGACTAGTTCTATCAGGCTGGAGATCAATGGTGGCTTGATCAAGCCTCTGTTCTTAAGCTGAGGAGAGGGTGTTATGGAGGCTATACAACAGCATCGTTCCCTCCTTACACTGTGGTCAGGATTCTGTTTGTCTTCAGGGCGCTACCCGCTGGACACTGCATGGCTAGGCAAGGACTCTACTCAAGAGCATCTTATGACAAATTCTGGCAAGATCAAATACAAAACTCTTAAAAAAAAAATGAATGCCACCATTGGAAATTATGCACACACCTAAGATTATTTACTGTAGAATGTTGTAAATTCTTCGGTATCAGATTTCCGTATGTTAGGGAAATCTGGTAAGATCATTAACTAAAAGCTCGTTACTGTTCAGAGATTTTTAATGAAAAGAGCATCTCTTCTGAGTGTCAAAACAGAACAGCATCTCCCATATGTGTCAAAAATAGGATGAGGGGGACGATAAATTCATATCGTCACACTGGATATTTTCAAACATAAACTCATTTATTAAATAATCACCGCAAATCACTGAAGCTATGATAACAGACCTCAGTTTCCATAACAATATTTTTACTCACAGCACTGAAGGAATCATTCTACACATTTTAATGACGCGTCTGAAAGAGTTGTGGGCATCTAAGTAGAAATCCTACATTCTGCTACCCTGACATGCAATGTTTATTTTTAATAAAGCTCTCGGTAAGACAACAGGCAAGGTTAACCTGGTAGTTTCCTATTTATAGGACAGTAAACACTGGAGTGAATATCAAGACCGTCTCCTTTCATCTCTAGCACTGTTGCAACAAGTCAGCAAAAAGCCTCCAGCCCAGCTCTCTTAGGTGTTCTGAGATCAAAATCACATGACAGAAATATCAGATATTCACACCGAGCAGGTTATTTGCCACTTTGCTCAGACTTGCCGTCACTCGCATTTCACGCTTCTGCTGTAAGATTCTGTTGCTCATTTTCCCTAAAGAAAGATCCTGAAATCCTACATGTGGCTACAATATCTAACATCTATGTGGAAAAATGGTCAAAGCCTTCACCATAATAAAGAACACGTGGTTAATTATCATTACTTTTAATTTATGGCTACGGCCCTTGTCTACAAGACAACCAAAAACCAATTTGAAAATGGAAAAGGTGAAATGTTGATGTGGTCGAAGTTAAGGAAGACTAGCCATTAACATGTCTTGATTAAATGCACCGGTTCTACCTTTTTTTTTCTTCCTATTTTGTGGATTTGATACTCAAATAGAAGACTCAAAGCTACTTTGAGGCGGCAAAACTGGTCAGACAAATGTTCCCCACCCAAGTTCCCAGAAGGCCCGCTGGGCTTTTGGCTGGAGAATATTGACAGCTCTACCTGGCATGCTGCCTGGCCAGCCCAGTTGGGGTCACTCCAGAGTCGAGGCTTGCCAAACCACTCTGTAGAGTGTTGTTTTCTGTGAAACCATCATTAGCCTAATATGGGATTGCCACATGGCATTCAACAGCCTGACATCGGGACCCAGGCAGGCAACCAACACTGAGACAAGCATTCTCAGGGGATGACTGAGACCGTGCCCCAGTGAAGCATCTAACCACTGAGGTCAAGAGAGGAGACTGATATGATGAAGAATAAATATAAGAGAGGAAGAAAGCGAGAGAGTAACAGCTTGGTTACAACCTGCAGTTATTTTCATATTAAAAAAAAACAGTTCCTGTCAAATCGACTCTGATTCATGGCAACCCTATTTGTGTCATAGCAGAACTGTGTTCCATAGGGTTTTCAGTGGCTGATTTTTGGAAGTAGATTGCCAGGTCTTTCTTCCAAGGCACCTCTGGATGGACTTGAACCTCCATCCTTTAGGCTAGGAACTAAGCACCCTAACTATTTGCAATACCCAAGGATTACTATTTTCATATAGATACACACTTAAATTTATGTCAGAAATACATCATATCAAAGAAATTAAATTTTACAAGCAGCAATTGAATACCAATTAGCCTATATAAGAGGATTCTTTTAGCAATTACATTTGTTCACTGTTTTACCTCGATCCCCAAATTCTTTTTCAATTATGTACTCATTTCACTTCCTGAACACATACTCTGCGTCAGGCTCTACTCCATGTATTGGGGATTCAGAGTCGGAAAAAACACATTCTTGTTGTCAAGAAGCTTCTATTCAGTTGGGTAAAGACACACAATAAGCAAACCCATTCACGTTAAATCAGTGACAAGTGCTTTGAAGAAAATTATGAAGCAGAATAAAATATAGTGACCCAACAGAGTTTGGAGGGGGCACCATAACTTAGGATCATTGTATTTTTACACAAATAACGTGAGCCTTCTACATTTGTTTGCCAACCAGACCCTCCTCCCAAGAAGTATTTCCCTAATGCTGCTATGCCTATTTATTTTTTACACATTGCTGTAAAAAATTAGCATAGCGCACTTACAAAAATACCTCTTGGAGGAGGGCACCATTGATAAACAAACGTAGAAGGTGCTCGTTAATTGCTTAAAAATTATGGTATGTGAGCAGGGAAGTCCTCTCTGATGAAAAGATTTTAGAGCAGAGGTATGTGTGAAAGAGAGAGAGAGTCCAATATCTTTAGGAAGGATGTTTCTTCTAGAGGAAATAATAAGTTCAAAGGCCATAACAAAATGGCTTCTCTATAAGAGGAAGTGGAAACAAAAGTCTAATTTGTGGGCACATCTAATTAGAAACTTAGGACCACCAAGAAGATTATATGGACTATACTGAGATGAAGACAGGATCAAAAGTGATTTCACTAAATTTGAAATAGAAGTATTCATAAGGGGTAAAGTGACACCAGTTGAGGGATGGGGTTCAAATACAGCACAATTAATAATTAAAAAAGGGACCAGAGATGAAAGTAGTGTCAGCTAAAACAAAGTAATAAAGAATGTGCATAACAATTTAAGAAATTGTTTCTTAAAGTTTATTCAGTTCTCACAACAACTCTGTAAGGTTGGTATTGGCTCTTTTATTATCCTCATTTAAGAAATAATGAAATGGCAAGCTTTCCCCACGGGGAGAAGTGGAATCAGTTCACAGCCTGAGGGGGTCCCTGAGCTCCCAGCTCAGCCATCATCTGTCTTCTGTTCCTACTATCTCTTCCAATGCTGGGGCTTCTCCATCCATGATACGAACGGAAGTCAGCAACTCCTCCTCTCACCCCCAGCCCCAGATGAGGGGCTGGAACCAAGCCCACCCACGAGTGCTCACTATGCCCTCTTTAAAGCCTTGTGTCAGACACAAGCATGTCCAAGATGGTGTCTGAGGTGCATTCTCGTGTCCCTGTGCTCCACGTGTGTGGAAGAAAAAAGAAATAATGAAAATGAGATTAGGGGAAAAAAAAATGCCAGTCCAAAAATCACACTGGTGTGTTACATTATAGTTTGTGTAAATTCTTTGCTAATCCTCCCGTTGAGAAGTGGAGTCTAAGTCCCTTCTTGTTGAAGCTGGCCTGCCCTTAGTGACTTGCTTGACCAGTGAAATCCACCAGAATTAACTATCCCGAACTTCCCAGACTAGTCATAATGCAGGTTTGCCTCTGCTTTCTTGGAACATCCTTGCTGGGAGTCCTGAGCGAGCACACTATGAAGTTCCATTTCTCCGAGACTGCCACGCTGGACAGGCCACATGTAGGCTTGCAGTGAGCCTTCTAGGTGACCCAAGCCTTCTAGCCGTCCCCACCAAGGTCCAGACATGTGAGACCTTGGGGCTTCCAGATAACTACATCTCTGAGTCACCTCCATGCATGCCACATGTAACACAAGAGTCACCCAGCTACATCCTGCCCCATTTCTAACCAACCAAATCAAGAAATATAATAAAACGGTTGTTGCTTTCAGCCACTACATTTGGGGAGAGTTTGTTAAACAGCAGTGTTGGTGTTGTGTGCCGTTGAGTAGATTCCGACTCAGAGCGACCCTACAGGACAGAGTAGAGCTGCCCCATAGGGTTTCCAAGGCTGGAATCCTTATGGGAGCAGGTATCCAGGTCTTTTCTCTGGTGGAGCGGCTGGTCGCTTCTAACTGCCAACCCTTCTGGTTAGCAACCAAGTACTTAACCACCACGTCACCAGGACTCCTTAAACAGCAGCCAATGGCCTGTCTGTCAGTTGATAAGTGGACTCAAACTCTGGTAAACTTTGAACTCTAAATGATGGGTCTTTTTCTTGCTTCTAATACAGACAGCACCAAATTCGAGATAAAAGGGTAAACCTCTAACAAGGTGGTTAAAGAGGCTCTGTGAGTCACCTCAGATGAATTAATCACAAGTCAAGAAAATAATCCTCAGAGAAAGAAATCATGAAAGAGGGATGTCTAAGTAAAAACATAGTATTTCTAGGTAGGCTTAGAATCTGAAGTACTTGGCCAGAGAATGAGAATTGGAGAGAAAAGAATTTGCTAGTGTTTATACATCATTAATTGTGGATAACAGATATTCCAGTGTTAGGGAGTGACTCTAAGGAACAGTTTCTCAATACTAGGGTGGATCGTGAATTAAACTTTCTATAACTTGCTGTAAAATCCTTTAAACAGCATTTATTTCACTGTTGTTGATTCCGACTCATAGCAACCCTATAAGACAGACTAGAAATGCCCCATAGGGTTTCCTAGGCTATAATCTTTATGGGAGCAGACTGCCAGCTCTTTTCTCCCTTGGAACAGCTGGTGGGTTTGAACTGCCAATCTTACAGTTAGCAGCCAAGGGCTTAACCCGCGTACCAACAACTCTGAAATACTTAGATTGGTTTTTGTGACTGACACCAGGAAGTTAGTGGAGGTCTTGGAGTCTTACTACATGGCTTCTCAGAACTTCTGGAATTTGATTTTGTGGATGAGTCTGCTAGACTCATATGAATGGGTAGAACTGAAAAAAAAATTAAATAAGCATCTTGGACTTCATAAAATCAAAAGACAGTACTCCAAAGAAAATAGGGTTTGCTACAGAAGATTTTAACTACACAGGACTACAGAGCCAAATTAATTGGCAATTAATTTATTTAACAGCAAATGCATAGTGTTTAAGTAACTCATATTCACTGAAAGGTCAAACAGGGGATTTGATGTTTCAGCATTTAAAATGTCTGGTTTAGTTTTTTTTTGTTTATTTTAAAACTGGGTTGGCATCACAGACAGACAACCCCTAGAGGATATCCACAACTTCAGAGGCACAGGGACAACATGGCGAGAGTTCCAAAACAAAACAAAACAAACCCATTGCTGTCAAGTTGATTCTGACTCAGAGTGACCCTATAGGACAGAGTAGAACTGCCCCATAGGGTTTCCAAGGAGCGGTTGGTAGATTCGAACTGCTGACGTTTTGGTTAGCAACAGTAGCTTGCACCATCAGGGCTCCAAGAGTTCCAAGGAGAACCACAAATAGATTTCCCACATCAATGAACTGGAAAGTAAGTAAAGAATTGTAAAATAAATATAGCAGCTAGCCCACTAGGAAAGGTAGTGCTCACTCTTAATAAACAAAACAAACAAAAATCAGAAATGCAGATAGGCTTAAACTTGTCTATAATTCCTTAATGCTCCATTGCCCACGAGAAAACCCAGGATGTGGTTTCCTGAAGGCCCTAGAAGGAGTAAGTCTCCGCCCTCCAGCTGTAAATCACCTGGGTAAATGGCCCTTTCACAGTCCACAGTCCAAACACCCTGAGAGGTTTCCAGGAGGCAAACGATGCAGGTAGTAGAAGTACCACCCATTTCATATCATCCCACCCGTTTTCGATCACGCCCTGGCAAGGTCAGGCACACTGATCACACCACATGAAAGCACCAGCAGTGTCTTGCAGTAAAATAAGTAGGCAGAGAACATTTCCTAGGAAGACACCAGCTCTGACTCACCATCTCTCAGGTATTTGTTCTGAGTTATTTTTATGATAGCAACTATCGATTTACAGTTATACATTCATTATTTTCCTCTTTGGCTGCCCTGATCACCTCTGGGACTGTGTTTGTGGCCCCCAGTGATCTTGCTTGTATTTCTCTAGTATCACTCAAGTGGCCTGCCTCTGGGCTACGACTTTGAGAACCTCCTCTGCTTGGCTTTTTACATCCAGAGACAGGCTGGAAACAGCCTTGGCCGCACTTCCATCGTCTTGCCCTCTGAGCTCCGGCGGTCCTGCTGCCCGCTCAGTGATTTCTGCTTCTGGCCTTTCATTGCCCCCTTTTCATCTCTTTCCAAACCTTTGTCCCTTCACAAATGACAACCCCTTGCTGTGCTGTCCAAAAAAAATCAACTAGGAATTTTTCAACAGCAATAGGAATATCTGCTGGATAAATCATTTGAAGTCAGCCAATTTCTCTGTTAAAGAGTTTAAAAAATACCAAATTAATCAGTTGCTTGATTCTTATTGTTTAAACCAGTTTCTGTAGAGAGGATGAAAGTTATAATGACTTTCAACCTTTATCTTTAGTGTATAAAAACCTTAGCATTCTGAAAAGCACAGTTCTTTTTTTTTTTTTTTTTTTTTTTGCATTTTCAAGTGGTCAGTTTTATTCAGATCCATTCTATCAAAAAGCCATTCCCAAATTTTGGCTTATGATATTGTGGTCATTGTTGTCAGGTGCTGTCGAGTTGGTTCTGACTCAAAGCCACCCTAGGTGCAACAGAACGAAACACTGCCCAGTCCTGTGCCATCCTCACAATCGCTGCTATGTTTGAGCCCATTGTTGTAGCCACTGCGTCAATCTAGCTCATTGAGGACCTTCTTCTTTTTCCCTGACCCTCTACTTTACCAAGAATAATGTCCTTCTCCAGGGAATGGTCCCTCCTGATAACATGTTCAAATTACGTGGAACGAAGTCTCCCCATCCTTGCTTCTAAGGAACATTCTGGCTGTACTTCTTCCAAGACACATTTGTTCTTTTTCTGGAAGTCCATGATATATGCAATATTCTTTGCCACCACCTTAAGTCAAAGGATTCAGTTCTTCTTTGGTCTTCCTTATTCATTGTCCAGCTTTCTCACACATACGAAGCAATTGAAAATATCTTGTCTTGGGTGATATTTATATCATGGCTTGAGAATATCAGATGCTCCTTAGCCCTCAAAAGTGACATCTTTGCTTTTTAACACTTCAAAGGGGTCTTTTGTAGCAGATTTGCCCAACGCAATGCATACTTTCATTTCTTGACTGCTGCCTCCATGGGCGTTGATTGTCGATCCAAGTAAAATGAAATCCTTGACAACTTCAATATTTTCTCCTCGTATCATGATGTTGCTTATTCCTACATGATGTCTAGTAGTGAGGATTTTTGTTTTCTTTATGTTGAGGTGAAATCCATACTGAAGGCTGCAGTCTTTGATCTTCATCAGTAAGTGCTTCAAACCCTTTTCGCTTAAGATGCCATTGCTCAAATGCTTACTCCCTGCCTTCGCTTTGTGCATGGTCACCAAGTCTAATTGACCAACAAATGCTGCCCAACTCTGTGATCCCAAGTCATCTTTCAGAAGGACCACTGAAACTGATGTCTTCCTGCTTCTCCCTATGGCAATCTATATTCTTCACTATCAACAGAACTCTCTCTTTTAGTCAAAACGGAATCTGTCGTGTCTCCAATTAACTTTGGCTGCCCCACTCCTCCTCAGCTCACAAATAAAAAATGCAGATTTCTTGTCATACAATGGACAACCTTCACGGTCTGCCACTAACAATAGAGTATGTGCCTCCAAAAAAAAAACTTTAAGATGTTTACCCTCCTAGGAATTGCTGGATAAACAAATGTTCTCAGAAATAGATAATAAAGGAAACAAATTTCAATTTCCTCATCTCACAGAGGTAAGTTAAAGGATCAAGGTTACATTAAGGAAAATCTTTTTCAACAGAATTTTGCAGAGAATTTCATGCTGAAATTACTTCTTATTTCTTGAAATTTAATATAATGATGTTACGAAAAAATAATTATAACTTTAGTTAACTACCTACCCTGGTTGCAGTGGTTAAGAGCTTGGCTGCTCACCAAAACATCTGCCATTCGAATCCACTAGCCATTCCTTGGAAGCCCTATGGGGCAGTTCTATAGGGTCGCTATGAGTCAGAATCTACTCGACGGCAACGGGTTTGGTTTCTTTATTATTATTATTATTATAAAATTATGCAAATAGGAAACATAATCTGACAGCTGTGTTTGAGAGGGTATTTTCTAAATAGCACATGGACATACAAAACATCCCTAAAGCTAAACATGACTTTAAACGCACGTAATTATCAGGATAAATTCACATTGCAAAAATACCATTGCCTATGATGGCTCAGTTTCACCAGAAACGTTTAATGTTGGCAAGAGCACAGATTGTTAATTTTGTAATCTCAGTGCACATTGGAAAGTGGGTGGTGGGTTATTTAGACTCACGCATGTCAATGACTTCTATCAAAACCATTAAAAAAAAAATGCTTGACATTAGCATCATCATATGTTTACGATTTGAAATCTGGTTATGCAGTGTCTCGCTTATGTTTTATTTGAGAAATGATTCCTTAAATTAAAGAAAAGAAAGAAAGAAACAGGAAAAGGTACTTATTTCAGGATATTCTTTCAATTTCACTGGCCTTTACCCCAGCCCACCTACAGACTTTGCAACAAAGTCAGTCTGGCAAGCAAACGGCATTAGGAAGAAAGATATTCTTCCTGACATTTATGGGTCTATTTTTTGAGAAGAAATTTAAAAACTTTCCAAATATGTAGAAATCCATTAAAAGAAATGGTGTGGGAGAGGCAGGACTCGATTTTATGGTATTGCCATGTCGTTGCTTAGCTGCTCTCACCACGTAAACCTTCTTTCCAATTAGTCTGAGCACCAGGACAAGCAGAAAACACATAAACATCCTAAACACATACTGAATGTGCCACTTCAATTTGCCACCAGCCTATTACAACGTATCTGTCAAATACTCCAAAGGAGTATGCCGCGCTGCTCCACACAGACATTTAATACCGTTCCCCTCCAACATCGAGTGCTTTAAAAACGTCGCACACCCCTAATGCGGTAGATAAACATTTTATCTTTCTACTTTTGATGTAATATAATTTTCAGCCTTTGATCTAATATAATTTAAGGTGTGTCAAGACGGGTTTTGGCAGAGCAGGCTGGTGAGCAGAAAGGTTTAGCACGTGGATTGCTGGAGAGCCACATCCCAGACATGGGCTTTTGGCACGAGTGGGGACTGCACAGCCAGTTTGACTACAGGAAATAAAAGAGGTGCTGTTTAAGAGAAAGAACTTGGGTTAGGATGGAATTGCTGCTGAAAAAGATGTTCAATTCACATTGCCACATGGCTTTTTGGGAACAATTCCCATGTATATGAGCTATAGGCTTGGCACTTGGAGCTGCGTTTGGATCCGCAGCGAGCTCTTACTGCTTTGAAGCTGTATGAAGGTAAAGTCACGGTGCCCCACCTTCCCGGTG
Source organism: Trichechus manatus latirostris (assembly GCF_000243295.1). Taxonomy (NCBI): domain Eukaryota; kingdom Metazoa; phylum Chordata; class Mammalia; order Sirenia; family Trichechidae; genus Trichechus; species Trichechus manatus. The sequence goes on from NW_004444038.1 coordinate 1,923,363, forward strand.
AAACTTATTGACGACTGCAGTAAGAAGATCTGGGTAAATGGCTCCACTAATTGATCTTGTATTTTAATGTTGGCGTCTATAAATACACTATAAAATACAATTAAACATTGCTCTATAATTTGAGATAGATGTATTCTACTAATTTATGAGGACAATGAGAGACAACTTCTTTGTATGTGGAAAATTTGCGTAAAATAAATATACCATATTTTTACACAGTTTTTGTCAACAGCACAACCCCATCCCTCATTTTCCTAGGTGTGCTATGCACGTTATTTACATGGGCCATTATTTCTGAAAAATAGGGTAATATGTATCAAATGGTAGTAAATTTGAAAAAAAATACTGCTATGTCATATATTGCTTCTATGCAACTATGTAAAATTCAACAAAAAAGTAATTCTCCAGTGAATTAAAAATCATATCACACACCAAAAACCTTCAAGGGCAGTATGCATTCATTCATTCTTTTATTTTTTTATTCATTTATTTAGACATCATATTTACTAAACCAAACACACACACACACACACAAACCCATTGCCAACGAGTTGATTCCAACTCATGGCCACCCTGTAGGACAGAGGAGAACTGCCCCATGGGGTTTACAAGGAGAGGCTGCGGGATTCAAACTGCTCACCTTTCAGTTAGCAGTCGAATGCTTAACCTCTGTGCCACCAGGGCTCCTTGTGTTTACTAGACATTATATTTAGTTCGGGGGAAATCACGCCAAATGTTATTAAAATAAGTAATAAATCCAATTCTCTTTGTTTGTTTCTGTTATTGTCATATTTCACACGAGCCCAAATGTATAGAATTTTAAAAATGTAATATGATGGTGTTGGGGCCCTTGTGGTGCAGTGGTTAAGCACTTGGCAGCTAACTAAAGATTGGCAGTTCGAATCCACCAGCCGCTCCTTGGAAACCCTATGGGGCAGTTCCACTCTGTTATAGGGTCACTACGAGTCGGAATCGACCGGAGAGCAACAGGTTTGTTTTTGTTTTTTTTTTTAATGATGGTATTAAATAACAGAAGTAAAAGAGCATGGATTTTGCAGAGAGATACGTATTTAAATTCTCACTCTCAATAAATATTTGGGTGGTATAGAATAGGTAATTGAACTCTCTGAATATTTCATAGCTGTGCTCTCCAATGTGTGTGGTTTGTAACTATGAAGGTATTTTTATTTTAACTGTTTCTAACTATGATCTAGAATAACACAGACTTGAAAAAAAACTAGTTATTTTGTGAATTATAATATGTGAATCAGTATTTAAAAGAGGCTGAACTCTTTTCTGTCAGGCTGATTCCGACTCATAGCGACCCTATAGGACAGAGTAGAACTGCCTCACAGGGTTTCCAAGGAGTGGCTGCCAAATTCGAACTGCCGACCTTTTGGTTAGTAGCCGAGCTCTTAACCCCTGCACCACCAGGGCTCCTTTAAAAGGTATAAAGGGGTAGAAAAAAATAGCAATTTTCCTTCTCTTTGTTGCTATTCCTCAGCAGCTGGTTTCCCTCCACATGGACAGTCATTTTCTTTTGTATCTTCCAGGAGATACCCCCAAATATCACCTGTATATGTCGATGTGCGTATGTATACCCCAACACCAAACTCATTGTTGTAGAGCCCATTCCGACTAACAGGCCCTATAGGACAGAGTAGAACTGCCCCATAGTGTTTCCAAAGCTGTAATCTTTACGTAAGTAGACTGCCACATCTTTCTCCCAAGTGGCCGTGCTGGGTTTGAACCACGGAGCTTTTGGTTAGCAGCCAAGCACTTGAACCACTGTGCCATACTATGCATACTATTTCATTAGACAGACGTTTCATAATTATAATTTAGTCACTTACTGATGGACTGTAGACTATTTTATGTTCACTATGAGTCAGAACTGGCTCCACGGCAATGGGTTTATTGAGTATCAGGTATTAAAAAGAGCTCTGGTGGCACAGTGATTAAGTGCCCCACTACGAACTGAAAGGTTGGCAGTTCGTACTCACCAGCTGCTCTGAGGGAGAAAGATGTGGCAGTCGGCTTCTGTAAAGACTTACAGCCTTGGAAAACCTGTGGGGCAGTTCTACTCTGTTTTATAGGGTCATGATGAGTTAGATAGAATTGACTGATGGCAATGGGTTTGGTTTATTGGTTTATTCTGTCAAAGTCCCTGGCTGGTGCAAATGGTTAAGTCACACAGTTGCTAACCAAAAGTTGGAGATTTGCGTCCACCCCGATCCTACTTGGAAGAAAGGCCTGGCAACATACTTCTGAAAAACCAGCCCTTGAAAACCCTATAGACATAGTTACATTTTGGCATATATGTAGTCACCGTGAATCAGAGCAGACTCAATGCAAATGGCCTAATTTATTCTGCCTTTGCTGTACTTTTTATTTCTCTCCTTTCTTGCTTTATTTCTTTAAAGGTGGGAAGGAGAAGAGAGGACTAGTTGATAATTTTTATTCAAATTCTTTTTCACTACTTGTTTAAGTGATACATACCGTATTTCTAGTCTTTATTTAGAAATTTTATCACATATATTTAATTTATCTAAATCTCCTGAATAATACAATAGCATCAGAATTCCATTCTTTTGTTTTTATCTCCCATTTGAATTATATGCTATGATGGAGAATATTTTAACTCTATATTTTGTTTATTTTTACTTGTCCCATGAGAAATCACTATTGTTTTTACAACAAAGTTAACGTAGATTTACTCACATGTTGCTGTTGTTAGGTCCTGTCTAGTAGGTTCTGACTTATAGCGACCCCATGTACAACAGAAGGAAACACTGCCCAGTTCTGTGCCACCCTTACAATCATTGCTATGTTTGAGCCCATTGTTGCAGCCCCTGTGTCAATCCATCTCGTCGAGGGTCTTTTTTGTTATGTTTACCTAGGTATCTATCCCAATATTTGCCTGTTCATTCTCCCTGCATCTCGGATCTTCCATCAGGGTTAACATTCCTCGTGATTGACTTTCATCGTTTGCTATTATTTTTCATGAGGTTCTGCTGGTAGTAAATTCTCTCTGTGCTTTTGTGTTGGATAATGTCTAGTTTTTGTTCTTCTCCTTCAGAGAAATTTCCACCTAGTATGGAACTCAAGGTTCACAATAATCTTCTTTCAGCCTATGAAGATATTATCTCATCTTTTGGCTTACATTGTCGCTGCTGATAAATTTATTACAGACTTAAATGTTACTCCTCTCAGGTTAACCTCTATTAATCAATCTCTCTCTCTTTAATGGTTACCTTACATTTTTTCTCTTGACTCAGTGTCCGGTAGTCTTTGCCTGACATGTCTAGATCTACACTTCTTTTTATTCAACTACTTGGAAGCTGTTCGAATTCTTGAATGTGTGTCTTGGTGTCTTTCATCCGTTCTGAGAATTTCTCGGCCCTTATTCCTTCAATTTTTACGCCAACCTGTTCTCTCTTCTTTTCTGCCTTGGATTCTGATTCAACATACTTTAGACCTCTCACTCTGCCCACAATGTGCGCCTTCTCTGCTGTAGTGTAAATACTTTCTTCTAACTTCTTGTAATTCCTTCATTCTATTTTCATACGTTGCCAATATCCTGATTATTTCAGCCATTGAGTTTGTAGTTTCATTGGTTTAAAGAAGTTTCCTTTTGACCCTTTTCCAATATTTTAGATCACTCTACAGCATTTCCATTTCTTTACACATATTTACTTTTTTTTTTCTTTAGCTTTACTAAACATGGTTGCTTCCTAGTCTGGGTCTTATAATTCCAATATCCGGTGACTTTGGGGGTGGTTTTTATTGGTTCTCATTCATGGACAATTTTGCACCTGAGCTTGGTTAACTTGTACTGTGTGATGTCCAGTTTGCTTGAAAACTGATTTGAATGACTTGAAGCCTACAATGTAAGTGCACTGTTCCAGAGATTAATTGACTATGTTTCTGTCACACTCAGGTTGGGGACATTAACAATCTGAGAATACCTTAAACAAAATTCATGGCTCAAGGGTCCCCGGATTACTTGAGGCAATGTACACCTGGGTTGCGAATTCCTGGTTTACTTTTGATTCCCGTTTACCTGGAGGGAGAACCTCTGGGTTTTCAGCTTAATTTGGGTAAAGACTTCTATTAGATTCTCTGGCTTTTTGCTTCAGCTTCTGTAACCTCAGTCCCATAAGGTGCTCAGTGTAAAGTTTCAAATGTTTCTACGTTGGGAAATAACCTCACGGCCATACGGTTTCTGAGTTCAGCTTCCCTTCAGTTTTGGCCTTGTAATTCCTTCATATTTTTCTACCCTAAACTACTCCCATTCTTCCTCCATCATAATACAAAACTTCTGAGCACATAAAAAAATATAAACTGACTTACAAGTGGTGTGTGGAAGGAAGACAGACAGAATTTGTCTGCACTAATATCTGTGCTCCAACCAAGTCAGGCCAAAACGCCTAGTTACACATGTTAAAGACAGAGAACACGGGAAGTAAAAATGCTTGATTGGATACGGTAACTGAGATATTCAGGGATTTTTCTCTGCTGATATTTTTGTTGAGCTATGTTATAACTTTATAATTTCAGTTCAGAGTTGAATAACTTTCAGATTTTTATTTTAATTCCATGTTTTCTGTTTTTCCATTCCCTTTCCCATCGCTTAAATGGATGAAACAAACAAACGCATAAGCCAGAATATCCTCCATCGCATTCACTGCATTATCAACATAATGAAATCAGGGATCATTTTAGTTTTTCTCAGCACTCTTTCCTCCACTTTCTGTCTGGCGCAGAGTAAATACTCCCAATAAGTACGTTCTGAGTTAACATGAGACAAAAAAGCAGGCAATGGAGACAATTAATATCTGTGCAGCGAGAGAAAACTGAATCTTTACACTAGAGTTGGAGCCCTGGTGGCTTAGTGGTTAAGCACGCAGCTGCTAACTAAGAGATCCGCAGTTCGAATCCACCAGCCGCTCCTTGGAAACCCTATACGGCAGTTCTACTCTGTCTGATAGGATCGCTGTGAGTCGGAACCGACTCGACGGCACGTAACAACAGCAACACTAGATTAGCAAAGTTTTGTGTGAACTTTAGTTCCAGACAGTGTTATATAATCACGAACACATAATTTCCAGCCTCAGTGAATGTACGTAAATTCTTTTTTTTTGGTTATCTGAGTGTACTTTTTATTTATTTATTTTATTGTGCTTTAGGTGAAGAATTTACAGAGCAAATTAGTTTTTCATTAAACAATTAATACACATATTGTTTTGTGGCATTGGTTGCCAACCCCGTGACATGTCAACACTCTCCCTTTCTCAACCTCTGGTTCCCCATTTCCATTCCTCCGGCTTTCCTGTTCCCTCGTGCCTTTTTGTCCTTGCCCCTGGACTGGTGTGCCCATTTAGTCTCATATACATCACTGAGCTACATATATTGTTTGTTTTATGGGCCTGTCTAATTTTGGGCTGAAGGATGAACCTCAGGAGTGACTTCATTACTGAGTTAAAAGGGTGTCCAGGGGCTATACCCTTGGGGTTTCTCCAGTCTCTGTCAGACCAGTAAGTTGGGTGTTTGCTGTGAGTTTGAATTTTGTTCTACATTTTTCTCCTGCTCTGTCCAGGACCTTCTATTGTGATCTCTGTCAGAGCAGTAGGTGGTGGTAACCAGGCACCATCTAGTTGTGCTGGACTCTGTCTGGTGGAAGCTGTGGTAGCTGTGTTCCGTTAGTCCTTTGGACTAATCTTTCCATTTTGTTTTTGGTTTGCTTCATCCTCCCTTGTTCCAGATGGGATGGGACCAGTAGATGTATCTTAGATGGCCTTTCGCAAGCTTTTAAGACCCCAGACGCTCCTCACCAGGGTAGGATGTAGAACATTTTCCTTATAAACTATGTTATGCCAATTGAGCTAGATGTCCTTCAAGACCATGGTCCCCAGCTCTCAGCCCAGTAACTTGATTTCCCCATGGGAGTTGGGATGTATCTATGGAGCTTCTATGACTTTGCCTTGGTCAAATTGTGCTGGCTTTCTCAGTATTGTACATATGTTCTTAAATTGAATTCTCAAAGCAGCATAGTTTTAAAAATCCCAAGAACTTACTGGCTATAATAAAAATAATGACGTTGTTATCAGCTGCCAACGAGTTGCCCCTCAACAGATGGCGACCCCACACACAAATGGGATAGGATAGTTATGATCCATAGGGTTTTCTTTGGCTTATCTTTCAGAAGTAGATCACCAGGCCTTTCTTCCTAGTCTGTCTTAGTCTGAAAGCTCTGCTAAAACCCATTCAGCATCAGAGCAACACGCGAGCTTCCAATGACGGCCAGATAGTGGCTGCTCATGAGGTTCATTGGCCGGGAATCAAACCCAGGTCTCCTGCATAGAAGGTGAGAATTTTACCACTGAACCACCACTGACTGTTCCCACCATTTCCTCTGTCAGGCGCTAAACATACTTTACATTATCTCATTTACTCTTCAGTAGAATATCATGATGTAGAATTTATAATTTTTCATTTTATAGGTGAAGAAACTTAAATTCAAAAGCAACTTGCCCTGCAGTATCCAGCTGCAAGCCAGGATGTGAACTCAGATGGGAGCGTCTACAAGGCAACTTGGAGTTCCAAGGTGAAAAGCAATCAGATATTACAGTCAGGATTCTTGATGAGGAAAATATCACTTTGTCAAGTACACCTATATTTCAGTTTCTTCCAAGTTTTGCTGGAGTGACCCGTGCAGACTTCCCCAAGAGGCTAACTGTGTGGACAGTAGGGTTTGTTTAGTAGTTTATAAATCTGTTTATATATTAAAGTTCTTTTATGATTAATTTACAAGTTTGCTTTAAAAAGGACTTTTATAGCTCTGGAAATGGCCAAGATCAGACGTCACCTGCAGCTTTGCATGCCTAAGGAGTGACTTGGCACAGGATGGGGAACTATTTATCCTAGATAATCTTGCTGAGGACTGTTAATTTTTATTCATCATTCTGGCGAAAATCTTTCCGATATGGATAGTCAAGAATTTAACTGGAAATTCTGATGTTTTTCCCATAAAAAGTAAGCCCAATTATGTTTCAAAATCAACTCTTAGACTTTCGTAGTGGCTGTAAACGCACCTGGTGGCGTTTTGCACCAAGCGCTAGATAACATAGCTGTCAGAACTTTAATTCCTGGACTGTTTTGCTTCTTTGTGTTTAAATTGACAGCCTTACTGTTGCTTTACTACACTTTTGCATCTAATTGCCTCAAATTTTATAGTAAGCAAAAAAGTAATTTATTTGGAAATACGCATTCAAAAATATATAGAGAATGATCTCATGCTGGAGGAATTTAAAAAGGCAAAAAAACAACTTCAGCAGTCAGTTAATGTTTAGCTTTTTTAATTTTATTTTCCACTAAAGTGATTTTCCCCTTAAGGCTAATTATGATTCCAGTATTATTAAAAGAACTTCTGCACGTTTTAGCCTAATCTTTTTAAAGAATCAAATGACTGTGTTCAAAAATATCTTTGGAAAAACAAATATTTAAACATAAATGTAACAACATTAGAAAATCGAAAAATTCTATGTGATTAGAACAGTTGAATTCAAGCTAAGCGTTTTGATGAGAATTCACTCAAAGATACTAAATCTGCATTAAATGGCTTCTCATAGCTCCCCAATTATAAATTGTATTCCATGGAGATTCTTTTCATTTGCTAGGGTACCTCTCAATTCACTGAGTAGTCAGTACTCAGGTGGCCTAAAAGAGCAAACACAGCTTCCAACGTGTCTTGCCCAAAATTAGGAACAATCTATGCAGAGTGTGTGAATCAGCCTCATTACCCAAAATTTCTTCTAAACAGGTCAGTTATTGCTTAAATACAGTTATGTCAGTAAAAAACAGAATCTCTCTATTAAAATCAATATTGTGCTAAGGTAATAAACATAGACTACATTAGGAAATGTGTAAATTTAAATGAGTGCCAGGTATTTAGATTTTCTAAGAGAAAACTAAGTTTTTTTCTTAAGGATTGTCTAAGAAAGTTTTTTGTTCGTCTGTTTTTATTCTGTATATATACGTGTATGCATATATTATAAAATGTATAAACCACCAGGGGGATCATTTTAAAACATTTCAATTTTATATGAAATAACATGAAACTGGACATGCATGTCGTGGTCAGTTCTGTTTATTATTTTAGGAGCTCTCACAATACAGATTTGAATTTGGTTTGCCAATTGCAGTATCAGAATTAATGTATTAAATTAAAAAATATACTACCATGTTTATCAAAATTTTCACTGCAGATAAAACCAGTATCTGTTGCTTCAGATCTTTTTTTGAGAACCAAACCAGGAGTGTGTGTTTATATTTTTTTCATATAATCATAAACTTGGCAGGAACCTTTAAGGTCATCTTGCTTAGGTTTTCACCCAGGATAGGAGTATCCTAAAGTCTATCAATGATCCACAGCTCATTATATAATCCCAGTGATAAGAAACTCAACCTTTGTATTATTTTTTAAATCATTATATTCCATTATGAGACAGATTGTATATTTTCATGAATTCCTTTGTGCTACTCCACAAAAACAAAAATTATATCCCTCTTTTGAAGATATATTATGCGTATTTTTTTTCAACAAGTACTCACTAGCTCAGTGATTTTTACTGATTTTGGGGGAACTTTTTAAATGATTCTTATTAAAATACATAAAGAGCAAGAAAGTGGGATAAAATACACTATTCCCTTTTGACATATAAAGCTTCACAATTTAAAATTCCTTCGGAATTTATAATGTTCTGCCAACATTATAAGGCATAAGTTATCGATTTTGAACGAAAGAGTGTCAATTTTGTTATTAAATATTCAAGTATCAAAGAAGTGCTGGAACTAAAGTTTGACTGAACCTAGACCTGATCACCCACCCTTGTTTTGCTTTCATTATGCAGACAAGAGAGGACAAGCAGCCCCACTTCAAACATGGAGGCCAAATTGGGAATATGAACACTTGAGTACAGTAAGCTCATCTCAGCGTTTTACTATTGCCTCACCTCCAGGCATGTAGCTGGTAAGCTTCCACAGGAGGACTCTCTAAAGAGAAGCTTCCAAAAAATGGAAAGACCACTCTCCTGAACATTTGTTAGGTAATTAGGAAGACTGTAGTCGACTAATTATTTTTCTCTATACGTTTCCATTCATGATTTAAATAACCAGCTGTTCCTGGTGCAGGAGTTTTTAATCTGGACTCCAGGGAGCCACTACTGGGGGTCTGTGGGGGTCTCAGCATTTGAAAGGAGGCTGATGAGGTGGGCTTTGGCACCCACTACCCTCTTCCTGCTATTGAACCAAAAAATGCTCCTCTTTTGTGCGTTTATTTATATGTTATACTTGCAAGTAAAAATTTGATTCAGAAGAAGTATTATGTTGCTCCCATAAACATTTGGAAGCCACTGTTCCTGCATTTTTGTGTGAAAAACTTTCTCCTCCCCAGATAACAGGTCCTCTGTTACCATCTGAAATTCAAGGAATCTGAGTCAGAACTTGCATATCATTTCTGTTTACTATCATTTTAATTGTCCATATGTATTCAGATTGAATGGAGAGAATTTGACCAGTTTCCATGGAGTATACTAATAATTCATTTTCATTTTATGGTAGTTTTGGCGTAATCCTGTAAAAAGATTCTCCTTTCATGTAAAAGTACTTTAGAGATTCTTTTCTTCGTATTAGCAAAATCACAAATGGTTAAGAAATCACATAAAGTAGAAAACTGAAAATGTTTTTTTTTAAATAAACATGACCTATAAAGGCTTTCAGTTTAAAATTAAGGAAATAGTAAAAATAAGCAAACAAAAATCCCAAGAAATATCAGGTACAAAAACTTCACTATTGGAGGACCAGGATAGAGGTCCTAAAAATAACCTTCTGTTAGAGCATTTGGCTTTACATTAAATGCAGGGTGAATTCAGGGTAGTGGGAAATTATTCTGTTTCTACCTATTCTTTTATCTCTACACGTTAGTTTCTATTGTTCAAGGACGATCTTGTAGACAGTAGATTGGCTGTGGAGACACAGTGCAGACCTGGTACAAGAATGTATTTGCTGCAACCCTGCATTCTTGTAATGCTTCTAAGGGTGCCTTCAAAATACAGTGGAAACAAAAACAGCAAAGTGAGTCAAACCATGATAAATGAACATGCCCCAAAACACGAGTCTGTAATAACAGCCAGAATGACGGATTCAGGCTTGTCAAGAATAACAAGAAAGAAAATAGAAAAGGGTTTCATACAATGCCAACTTAATCAAAGCTTCAGATATGATAATAAAACTATTTGATGGGGGGAAAAAAAATAAAGATACTCAGTTGTTTTCCTGACTGGAATGAGATAAAGTTGGAGGAAATATGGATTCTATAATGAAAGAGTGTAGATATTTAGTCAAATTTGCACCTCGAAATCAGTCCTTCGGAGTGAATAATAATGCTGTTATTTGACTCTCAGCTTACCTGACATTTGTAAAATAAATAGAATCACTATTTTTAAGAGTGCATCAACTGAGCTCAACAACAACTTGGAGTTTGGCAGGGAAGAATCTGGGACCACTCCCCTCTAAAATTGTTGATTTATATGCACTGATGAACTCAAAAGATGCATTACATTGTACTTTGCTCTTTTGTTGGGAGCAGCAAGGGGTTGGTTGAAGACAGAGAAAGGAGTTTGATGGCAGAGCAGCTGGGGACATAAGATAGTCACGGAGGTAGCCAGTAAGGCCTCTCTCCTCTCTGTTTTGAGGAACTGTTTTGAGCACCGGTGACAGACAAAGAGTTAGAAAATGAAGTGGCTATTTTCATGATAGATGTGTATGAGTCTCTGGCAAAGAAAAGGTGCTACTTCAGGGCACAGGTGACAAAGTGGAGCACCAAGTGTGGGAGAGAGGTGTTCTTCCCATCAGGTGTCTGGGCTATCGGGGTGGTTTTAGGAGACAGGAAGCCAGCCGAATCCTTGGCATAAACAGTGCTGTTTATAGGAAGACTTCAAAGAAACAATGGTGGGATAGAACGTAACAGTTTTCCTTGACCTAATATGAGACCCCAGCCAAGCAACTGCCAAGAATAAACGGAAAATTTGCAGGGGCACTGAAGCAGTGCAGACGGACGTGATGTTATGTAAGTAGAATTCTACGGTGTTTTAACAAATGTAGTCACCTTTCAGTGCAGACTCACTGTGAGTCTTTACACACATTGTGTCTAGCTTTTAACAGATACACAAGTCCCTGTGTGGTGCAAATGATTTGTGTTCTGCAACTAACCTAAACATTGGTGGGTCAATTCCATCCAGCAGTGCTGTGGAAGAAAGGCCTGGTGATTTGTGCCCATAAGGATTACAGCCAAGAAAGCCTATGGAGTTGTTCTACTTTGTAACACATCTGGTTGCCATGAGTCAGAATTGACTTTACCGGAACGGGTTTTTTTTTTTTTAATATATTGATATGTATTACTATCCCTCTTTATGGAAGAGATAAATGATGTTCAGAAAACTTAAGCAATTTGACCAAGTCATAGTGCAAATAAATGGTGTAGCAGGAAATTAAGTCCATGTGTCTTTAACTAACTCCAGATTCTGTGCTTTTCCCACTTTGCTCTGTTTGATAAATACAGTCATCCCTCGGTGTCCGCGGGGGACTGGTTCCAGGACACCCACCCCTCGGATACCAAAATCTGCAGATGCTCAAACCCCTTATGTAAAATGGCATAGTATTTGCAGGTAACCTACACACATCCTCCCATATACTTTAAATCAACTCTAGACGACTTACAATGCCTAATACAATGTAAATGCTGTGTAAATAGTTCTTATACAGTACTGCATTGTTCAGGGAAAAATGACAAGACCAGAAGCAAACAATGCTCAAACAACCAGTGCTGGAGAGAGACTGAGGATCTGAGAGACGGCGGGAGGCTACAGTAGGGGATGCCTGCACATCACTTCATTTACATGGATTCAGTGTAGTGCTTGGCATGCGGCGTATCCAAATTTTGCTTCTTGGAACTATATTTTCCCCTAAATATTTTCTATCCGCGTTGGTTGAATCCGTGGATACAGAACCCAAGGATATAGATGGCTGACTTTATTTCATTTAACAATATTTTATCTCTGCAAAAATCCCTAAAGTGTATGTCTTTATTATTACATAACCAAAAAAAGTTGTTCTTGAGTCAATGGCGACCCCATATGTTACAAAGTAGAACTGCACTCCATAGGGTTTTCTAGGCTGTTGCCTTTCAAAGCAGATAGCCAGGCCTTTCTTCAGAGGCATCTCTGGGTGCGTTTGAACTGCGAACCTTTCAGTTACTATTTGAGCGCTTCACTGTTTGCACCACCTAGGGACTGCTATTACTATGTAGGTTATAAATATTCTTTATTAAACCTGGACTACGTAAATTAATTTTATGCATTAAGGAAATTTGTCAGTAGAGTCCAAAATATTAACCAAAAGCAAGCTGACAAGACAATCCAATAGAAGATGATAGATTTTTCTCCTATGTCAGTGATGTTTTATGGAAGGTCTTTATGTAAGTGCAATGGAAAGAAGATAACAGTCAGCAGAATGAGTACAACTACCTTTACATTTTGTTAGTTGAAACCATTATATTGAACATTTATGAAAAGAAATATTTTCCATGGAAATGGTAGCACTTAAAAAAAAAAGCCTTTAGGGGTATTATGCACTATTCTCAATCATCTGTGTCTTCATGGGAGTTGCTGATGTTAAAATTTCATGAATAAAAAATGCTTTATAATAAATGCAAATGACATGGTCTCCTGCCATCCGGACAATTTTGTGTTTATTGGCCTTTGGCCCCTATTATTGTTCAGGAAAATCTTTTTTTTTTTTTAATTCATATTTCATGAGTGGTGTGAAAGCAAAATTTTAGTCAGTGTTGAGACCCGACATAATACCTTGATGGTAGCCAGTCCCTGAGAAAGTTTGACTGAATGAATGAGTGATCAGTTGCAATAATCGTGCATTTCTTAGCTTGAACAGAAGTTTGAAACTGAAAGCACATGGATCTTACTCCTTTCTACTTTTAAACAAAAGACGTTATTGGAGAAAATAAAAAGTATGTTTTCTGTTCATTGAAGAGTTTTATAATTTCAAAAAATATAAATTTGATCTGTTTACCAAAACATGATGTTCATATAAGGAATCAGAGAAATTATAAAGAATACCTTACTTTCGTAGCTCTCCTTAAAATTTTCAAAACATGTTTCATATTTCAAATGCCTTAAAAATAGAACTTAATTTTTTTAAAAAAAATTAGAGAAAGGTAAATTTTATGGAAGAATTCAGCCAATAAATAGGGAAGGGATAACGGAGTTAGCGATACCACCACCTTGCCATCCAAAATTTAATAACGATTCAGGCAAGGACCACCCACTGGATGCCAGAAACTGCCAGAAGGAATTTTTTGAGAAACAGGGCGTTTATATTGCCGCAGTGCACCAACATCGCGCTTGCTGTTTACCAAACCAAAATCAAAACCCGTTGCTGTTGAGTCGATTCTGACTCATAAGACAGATAGACAGGAGCAAGATCCATGTGCCTTGAGTTTCAATGTTCCATTCAAGCTAAGAAATGGGTGATTATTGAAACTGATCATTCATTCAATCAAGCAACCTTTCCCAAGGACTGGCTACAGTCAAGGCCTTATGTCGGGTCTCAATGCTGACTAAAATTTTGCTTTTACCATCACTCATGAAATAGGAATTAAAAAAAAAAAAAAGATTTCTCTGAACAATGAATGTTGCCCAAGGCCAATAAACACAAAATTCTCCCGATGGCAGGGGACCCTATAACTGCCCTATAGGGTTTCCAAGGCTCTAAATCTTTACAGAAGCAGACTGCCACATCTCCCTTCCCAGGAGCAGCTGGTGGATATGAACCACTGACCTTTCAGTTAGCAGTCAAGCATTTAACCACTGTGCCGCCAGGGCTCCTATTACTTATCAAAGTGGGGAAAAAAATCTATCTTTATAATGAAGACATCCATCCGTCACCTATACAGTATTCTTCCCAAAAATGTTTTATTTAACTAAGCATAAGTACACCATGAGACAAATTCAGAAGGTGAGGTAATCTAAAAACACCTGTCCTAGATTCCTAAGTGTCAGCATTAGGAAAACCAAATCATCAAACAAAACATGCACTCTGTATTCAAAAAGCTTAAAGGCAAAAAAAAAAAAAAAAAAAAGAAAAGAAAGAAAGAGAGAAAAGAAAAAGACAAAACAAATGTAATGTGAAAATTTTGGTTTGATCCTGGATCAAGGGGGAAAAACACAAAAACATGTGGAAGGGCAATGAGGAAATCTGAATATAGACTGTATATTAGATGGCATTATTAAATTACTATTGATTTTCTATGTATGATAAAGGCATTTTGGTTCTCTTAGTGAGTGAATATCTTTATTCTTAGAAGATGAATACCCAGATATGGAAGGGGAAGTATTAATTCTACAAATAACTACTAAATCATTCAGAAAAAATATATATGTGTGTGTGTGCTGGATGATAGACAGATAGATAAGATAGACAGATATTGAAAGGGACAGGGAGAGAAAGAGAAGAAAATGCGGATCAGTGTAAAAGCAAAACTGGTGAATGTGAAGTGAAGAGTATTTACTGGCATCATTCTATTATTGTTTTAACTCTTCTATAGATTTTAAATGATTATCATATGATCCAACAGTTCCAATCCTAGGTAGATACCCCCCCAAAAAAAACGAAAATAGGAATACAAACAGACACGTGTATATCGATGTTCATGGCAGCACTAGTCACAATAGTCAAAAGGTGGAAATGTCCTAAATGTCTAGCAACAGATGAATGGATAAACAAAATGTGGTCCCTACACACAGTGGAATATAACTCAGCCACAAAGAGAAATGAAGTCCTGATATATGCTACAACATGAATAAAACTTGAAAAGTGAATGAACCTTGTTGAGTGAAATAAGTAAGTTACAAAAGGATAAGTACTGTGTGATCCTACTTACATGACATATCGAGGATAGGCACGTGTATCCAGATCAAAGTTTACTAGTGGTTACGAGGGAGTGAAGGAGGAGGCAAGAAGGACTCCATGCTTAGAAGACACTGAGCTTCTGTTAAGGGTGATGCAAAAATTTGGGAACAGAAAAGATGAATGGTTGAACAATATGATGAATATGTTAATGTCACTGAACTGTACTGTGAAGACTGTTGAAATGGCAAACGTCCTGTTACATGTATATTAAAAAACCCAAACCAAACCCATTGCTGTCAAGTCGATTTTGACTCATAGCAACCCTACAGGACAGAGCAGAAGTGCCCCATAGGGTTTCCAAGGAGTGGCTGGTGGATTTGAACTGCCAACCTTTTGGTTAGCAGCTGAGCTCTTAACCACTGCGCCACCAGGGCTCTTACA
>NW_004444038.1:1938888-1951594 GCF_000243295.1 Trichechus manatus latirostris
GGATTTGAACTGCCAACCTTTTGGTTAGCAGCTGAGCTCTTAACCACTGCGCCACCAGGGCTCTTACATGTATATTAATCGCAATAAAAACCACTATATAAAAAAATGTCAGGGGATGCGTATAGCTATCCCTCTTCCTATTTTACAGCTAATTACATCCTGAGAGAAACAAAAATAAAGAGACAATGTATACAAATGGAAAGTTAGAAGGAAGACAAATTACTGTTTTACTGAGCACTTTCAATGTGCTTAGTGATTGCACATATATTTCTAGGAAAGAGACGGCTAAAGAGTAGTCAAAAAGTTTCACCAAAAGCATTCTGCTTCGTGGGTGATTAAGTCAGCACAAGCTATTTGTAGAGTCTGATCAGGAGTTAGAACAGAACCCTCAGAGAACTGTGGTGTCTTGCCATAACCTTTCTGTGCCTTGCCAACAGAAACACTAGAAAATGTGTGGACTTTATAATGTGTTACAGTACTCAGCAGTTCTCAGGGAGATTGAAGCTAAGTCACTAGGTTCAATTGGTACCAAGTCACATACTTATTGAGTGCCCGTTTTTGAACTGTCGTAAAGGGCATAAAACAAAACTGTGAGGGTAGGGCACTGTGATCATTACCATATCTGGAAAAAGATAACTCACTCAGGTTGTACACCTACTGAGAAAGTGCATCATTTTAGATAAGCAAAACTGACTGAATAGAGAAGCTTTGTAAGAGCTACAAGCAGTAAAGAATCCCTTAGGTTTGGATGGCTCTCCAATTCATCACCATCTATCAACACATTCCACAAAATCAAGAATAAAATTATGCCCATAAAAGCTAAAATCAAAATATCAAAGGCCACTGGGAAGGGACGTTATTACTCAGAATTATGCCGGCACTTCCATTGATAGAGAGGACGGCTTACATTGTTGTCAATTTAATGGAAAAATTTACAACTTTAATGGTCATTTTGGGTCAGCTCCAAACACTCAGGCCTCTTTTGAGTTTTTCTTTCTTTTCTTTTTTTTCCCCCCTATTTGTGTTGTGATTTATACAAGATGGTTTACAAAGGTTGTTTAAAACTAGTGTAAGTTGTCTACTATTACTAAACATTCATTATAAATATAAATATTCACCAGTTCAGGGCCCATAAAACAGGTAGATGATATAGACAAATAATTGGTGAAAATCAAAGAAAACTTAAAATTTTCTCATAAAAATGTTATCTTCTCGGGCATGACCCTTTCTGTATCTATTCCTCCGATCTTGTATCTGAATGTCATAGATACATGTGATCAGCAATAAAGTAGCACTCAAACCAGAATACTTTTCATTCTCCTATGTTAAACACCAAGCCAAGAGTCTATTTCCTGATTTAATGCAATACATAAAGAAAGAATTTTAAATACTATATATTTCGGTCTTCTAGAGAGATGGATACCACAATCTGATAATGTGCCCAAGTCATTCAGTGACCTCGGACACCTGCTTGAATTTCCCAGGCGTCCCAATGAAATGGTACTTTATTTAGTTGTTTTTATCTGACTAGCAGTCATTGGTAACTGCCAACATTGACAATTTTTCTGAGTTGCGTTATAGAAGTATCGTCTGGGCAATGTTTTGTTCTATTAAACATAAAGTCTCCATGAGTCAGAGCCGCGCTGATGGCACCTAACAACAACAACAGCAATCTTCAAATTTACTGACAGTTTTTCCTTTTTTTATGTGCAACCTGCTGATAAAAAAAAAACCCAACCCATTGCCGTCAAGTCAATTCCTACAGCGACCCTGGAGGACAGAGTAGAACTGCCCCATAGGGTTTCCAAGGAGTGGCTGGCGGATTTGAACTGCCGACCTTTTGGTTAACAGCCATATCACTTAACCACTGCACCACCAGGGTCTCTATCTGCTGATAGACCCATCAAATTAATTCTTCACGGAGCAGATCTCCAGGCCTTTGATCCTGAGGAGAGGCTGATGTTTTCCAAGCACTGACCTTTCAGTTAGTAGCCGATTGCTTAATCACTGTACCAGCAGGGCTCCTTTGAGTTGAGAGTCCTTAAAGCAAAGCAAAACCATTGCCATCAAGTGGATTCTGACTCATAGTGATTATACAGGACAGAGTAGAACTTCCCCATAGTGTTTCTAAGGCTGTAAGTCTTTACAGAAGCAGTCTGCCAGATCTTTCTCCTGTAGAGCAGCTGGTGGGTTTGAACCACTGACCTTTGGGTTAGCAGCTGAGCACTTAACCACTGCACCACCAGAGCTCCATTAAAAAACAAACAAACAAACAAATCCATTGCCATTGAATCAATTCCGACTTATAGCGACCCTATAGGACAGAGTAGAACTGCCCCATAGGGTTTCCAAGGAGCGCTTGGTAGATTCAAACTGCTGACCTTTTGGTTAGCAGCTGAACTGTAAATCGCTAAGCTACCAGGGTTTCCAAAGCTTCATTCCAAGAAAAAAAAAAGTATCAAACCCATCGCTGTTGAGTCGATTTCATCTTATAGCAACCCTAAAGGACAGAGTAGAACTGCCTCATAGAGTTTCCAAGGAGCACCTGGTGGATTCAAACTGCCAACCTCTTGGTTAGCAGCCATAGCTCTTAACCACTGCACCACCAGGGTTTCTGTTAGGAGAGGTTTATTCCGGCCCAAGACCAAAAACTCTACGGGGCACTTCTAATGGGTCATAAACAGGATCACTATGAGTCGGAAGTGACTCCATGGCACATAACAACGAGAATCAGGGCTCTCAGACCTTATGTTGGAAACCAGTATCAACCAGAAGCCTCACTATGCCCTGGTGAGTTCTCCTGAAGCTCCTGGGGTGATACTTGTAGAATACTTTGCCCAGTGCTACTCCAGTCTACTACATCTCTTTGCCAGACTTTTCACTGGGATCACAATCCTTTTCTTCTCAGGAGAGCCCTGGGGTCTTCTCGCAAATGAGTTATCTCTTAACTCAGATCCCCAAGGAAAAAGCCAAAAATGATTTTGTTATCTTCTTGCTCCAGGGCAGGTATATAAGGATGACTACTCAGTGATCTTTTTTTCTCTCCCTTAATAATAAAGATCTGTTCCAAGGCGACTGGCTCTGTGTTACCTTTCAAGATGTTGGTATGTCTTTTTTTCTTTTCTTTCCCCAGATGTCTAATTATTTTAAAGTAGAAAATAATGAATCCAGCGGTAAGATTAACACCAAACACTATTACTAAATGATCCCACACAGCTGCTAGAAGGAGGTTAAAAAAGGAAATCTTTATTTCCTAAAAGATGTAGCAAGGTTGCAAACACAGTAAATCAGAACTTTTTTGATGTCCATTGGATGAAATTAAACTTGTTCAGGCAAAGAACAGCTTCTCCTTTATAATGACAATATATTCACATAGAGAGAAGAGGGACTGTGATACAGTAGATGC
Organism: Trichechus manatus latirostris; assembly: GCF_000243295.1. Taxonomy (NCBI): domain Eukaryota; kingdom Metazoa; phylum Chordata; class Mammalia; order Sirenia; family Trichechidae; genus Trichechus; species Trichechus manatus. Next base: position 1,942,295 of record NW_004444038.1, read on the forward strand.
CATCTTTAAGAATGTCCTTTTAGTACAGAAGGAAATCTCATGTGATACAATCTATAAGGGTATAGTAAAGTGATATACGTACAAGTTAATATTTTAAGGAAAAAACAGTTTTTATTTTGCCATCTCATTTGCAGGCCATGTGAAAAAGATGGATTGTCAAGAAATGTGAAGGGCTGGAGGTGTTACTGAACTTGCCAAATAAAAAGTTAGCGTGCCACAGTTACATGGAATCTGGCAGGAGACAACAGACCTCTGGATCAATGATAAAGGACAGTTTATTACTCACATCAGAGCGCTGGTGGCACGGTGGTTAAGAACTTGGTTGCTACCCAAAGATTGGCAGTTTGAGTCCACCAGCCACTCCTTGGAAACCCTAAGGGGCAGTTCTACTCTGTCCTATAGGGTGGCTATGAGTCAGAATCAACTTGACAGCAATGGGTCTGGTCTGGTCTATTACTCACAGCAATAGCAGTAGCCAGATTATCATTATTTTTGTATTGGTTCCCAAAGCTCTAATCCCCACAGAGCAAAAAGAAGAGGGCCAGATGAACCACGTGCTTGCAGCAGGTTGCATTACAGGAAAGGAACCTGAGTTTAAGGAATCTGAAGGTTTTATAACGAGCAGTAAGCGTGTCTGCACTATGCTTTGGAGGGAGATATGATCTCTGTCTTCAAAGGCTGTTTACCATGTAAAGATTCTTGAAAAGATAATTCAGAACAAAGGGCAGTCAGGGTCTTACTTGCAAAACGTGCAGAAAAAGTGAGAGAACCATTGTCTTCCAATAAGGATCTGCTGGGGAGAAACAAAGTATTCCAAAGATAGGTCTTAACTTCACAGAAGATTCTCATTGGAACAGAGCCAATTTTGGTCTACTGCACCAATAATATTAGAGTAGAAAATTAAGCAGCTACCAATATCTACTCCAACACTATTATGAAAAGATTAATGTCTCTACTAATTTACAGTAAAATGTTCCAGCTGTCCAATATAATATTAAGAGATAGCTCTTGTGCTGACAGTTAAATTAAGATAGACTAGTGGTTCTCATTTGGGAGCAATTTGACAATTGTTACAACTGGGGGTGCTATTGGCATTTAGTGAGTAGTGGCCAGGAATGCCCCAAATCTTGCAATCCACAGGACAACCTCCCACAGCAAAGAATTATCAGCACACAAGTTAACAGCACTAAGGTTGAGAAACTCTGATGTAGATTTGTCTAATCTCAATAATTTTACCTAATCTCAAATAATCTGGAATAAACATTACTGCTTAAAAACATGATATTTTGAAAAGTCTTGACTCAGAGGATTTGTATATCACTTGAGCAAACAAAGATGTACTTTTTAGTCTTCATTTTTCTCAAATAAAATAGCATTTACCAGTAACTTTTAGGAAAATTTAGTTTATTTCTGAATGCATTAGCTTTAAAAAATGTTATTCTCTAATTAATAATTAGATGTCCTGTCAGTAAGACACACAGTGCAGTGAAATGGAAAAACTATAGATTTAATTCTCAATCTTTTGGGGATGGAATCCTAGAACCATCATTTATCAGCTGTGTGACCTTGGGAAAATTGTATGAATTATTTGACTCTCAATTTCTCAGCTTTCAAAGGGATAATTACAACATGAAATCTTAATACTGGTTTTACCATGGCATTATGAGAGTTAAATGAAATAACGAAATGGAAAAACGCTCTGTAAATTCTAAAGGCTACTAATAAGAGCTGTGATTTTAAGGGCAGAGGATTCTTTTTCGTTGACATCAAAGAGACAGCGTGATGATAAATGGTCTATTCTCTTTCTGCAGGATCATTGATTTTTGAAATCCTCAAGGATTGTAAGAGTAGCTTTTTATTTCTCTTCAGTGAGTTTTAGTTTACCCTATTTTGAAGGCCAGGTAAGTGCAATTGTACAGAGAAAAACTGTCAAAAATTAGAATAGTATTTGATGTAGCTGCACATCAACACGTTCCAGGAAATGTCTTAGAGCTGACTTGCCAAGCCTTTCAAAATGGGAACATTCAAGATTAAAAATGTAGCAGAGCCTACTCAGAGAAATAGTTACATATGTCACTTTCATTTGCTTGCAGAATCGCTCTTCCCCTTTGCATTCCAAGCAAAGCAATGCCTTGTGGATTACTAAAACATTTTCTTAATGAACTGTATCCTGCTCAAATTCAGTTTTTAGGAGAAAGAGATGCTGCTGCTGAAAGCAGTAAAAGACTCTTCTAGGGCTGAAAAGATCTAAGCGGCCAAAGCCACAGAAATGTTGTAAAACCCATGTGAGACTTTTCCTAGATAAAGTAGCAGTTGTCCAGATACTATTTTGTTGTGTAAGTATACGAATGTTGCACACTGCTTACAAAAGAAAACTGTGTTACTTATACTGACTCCCCACAAGTATTTAGCTAGTATCAAGAAGACTTTAGCATTCCATTTGCAGAATTACCTATTAAAAAACCCAGTCACCTACTCTGTTTTAAGGACTGTTCCAGCCCCAGTGCTGAATTAAACCGAGCACCAGAGTAAATCCACATAACAATGAAAGAAGGGTAACTGATGGATTCTTGCCTCTTTCAGCTGTACAGACCTCTAAGAGTACCATGCTGATTGCTTGGGTTAACATTTTTTGAGGGACATTTCTTAACATTATTCTATCATCTTCTGCTTTTTTTATGGAAGCAGACTGCCACATTTTTCTCCCATGGAGTGGTTTGTGGATTCGAACCCCCAACCATCCAGTTAGCAGTCCAGCACCTAACGACCACACCAGCAGGGCTCCTTCATCAACTGTCGAGACTACCTAAATTTACAATATTCTCCTTCTACTTGCACTTCAGTGGTCATCCGTGTCATTAACAGGATGCAACAAGATAACACAGAAATATACAAGGATTAAAATCACTTCACATACTTAGAAAAATTTATTTAAAAACAGGATAAAGTCTGCTGATAGTTCTTAATTTGTGAAATGTTCTAAGAAGCACATAGCAAAATTAAAATACAGAGCTGAATGATAATACAAATCATTAAATTCACTCTATTTATTCTAAAAGATGAGAACTTTCTATTTGTCCATAGATTACAAAATTTACTCAGACAATTGTACCCATGAACTTGTCAGTTTTTTTAGAACAATTTATATTCCCTTTATTGTTTTCCAAATTGTCTGTTCATGAACTTACAGGACCTGAACTAAATTGGATTGAAACCAATTAACTCTGAATTACTCAATGCATTTCAGGTTTGTGGAGCCAGAAGCACTTGATCTAAATAATGATTCATAAGAATCAATAATATTGATTAATAAAAGTATCTAGGCTAAAATCCTGTGCTGTTCTTATAGAATTGTACTACATTAAGGGATACTGTTTTGGAAATTTCAAATGAGTCTTCAAGTCTTACGGCTCTGCAATATAATGATTTTTCTTTCTTACAGAAATTTATGCTGATAGTTAAGGACCATAATTGTGTTGTATTAAGGTATGAAAAACGGGCTATTTATCTATACAAAGAAAAGTGAATTTCCTTTGCAGAAGTCCTATTACAAACATCTTTTCTATGTAAATGTCTTTATAGATAGATATGTACTTAACCTTTTGTATCCAAATAAGTTAAAAACAAATTGTAATTTGGTGTTATTAAAAGTCTATAATAGTCTGTCAGTGTGTCGTACTGCGGTGGCTTGCATGTTGTTGTGATGCTGGAAGCTTGGCCATCGGTATTTCAAATACCAGCAGGGTCACCCGTGGTGGACAGGTTTCAGCGGAGCTTCCAGAATAAGACAGACTAGGAAGAAGCACCTGATGATCTACTTCTAAAAAAACTGGCCAGTGAAAACTTTATGAATAGCAGCAGAACATTGTCTGATATAGTGCTGGAAGATAAGCCTCTCAGGTTGGAAGGCACTCAAAATACAACTGGGGAAGAGCTGCCTCCTCAAAGTAGAGTCAACCTCAGTGATGTGGATGGAGTCAAGCTTTCGAGACCTTCATTTGCTGATGTGGCACGACTCAAAATGAGAAGAAACAGCTGTAAACATCCATGAAAAATCAGAATATGGAATGTGCAAGTATGAATCTAGGAAAATTGGAAGTCATCAAAAATGAAACAGAACATATAAAGATTGATAGCTAGGCATTAGTGAGCTGAAATGAACTGGTATTGGCCATTTTGAATTGGACGATCATATGGTCTACTCTGCCAGGAATGATAAATTGAAGAGGAATGGCGTCACATTCATTGTGAAAAAGAACATTTCAAGATGTATTTGGAAGTACAATCTTGTCATTGATAGGATAATAACCATATGCCTACAAGGAAGACCAGTTAATATGGCTATTATTCAAATTTACACAAAAACCACTAGGGTCAAAGATGAAGATATAGAATATTTTTACCAACTTCTGCAGACTGAAATTGAGCAAACATGCAATCAAGATGCACTGATAGATTACTGGTGATTGGAATGCGAAAGTTAAAAACAAAGAAGAAGAAAGATCAGTAGTTGGAAAATATGGCCTTGGTGTTAAAAATAACGGTGGAGATGGCATGACAGCATTTTGCAAGACCAACAACTTATTCATTGCAAATACCCTTTTTCAACAATATAAACAGTGAGTATACACATGGACATATTGCACTGGGCAAATCTGTTGCAAAAGACCTCTCTGAAGTGTTTAAAAGCAAAGATGTCACTTAAAGGATGAAGGGGCAACTGACACAAGCCATGGTAATTTCATTTGCCCCCTATGCATGGGAAAGCTGGACAATGAATAAGGAGGAACAAAGAAGCACTGATGCATTTGAATTATGGTGTTGGCAAAGAATATTGAATATATGATGGGCTACCAGAATAATGAATTAATCTCTCCTGGAAGAAGTACAGCCAAAATGCTTCTTAGAAGCGAGGCTGGTGAGACTTAGTCTCACACACTTTGGATATGTTATCAGGAGGGACCAGTTCCAGGAGAAGGACATCATGCCTGGTAAAGTAGAGGGTCAGCGAAAAAGAGGAAGACCCTCAACGGGATGGATCAACACAGTGGCTGCAACAATGGGCTCAAACATAGCAACGATTGTGAGGATGGCACAGGACTAGGCACTGTTTCTTTCTGTTGTACATTGAGTCACTATGAGTTGGAACCAACTTGAAGGCACCTAACAACACCACATAACACCTACCTACACAAAGAAAGAGAAAGGTCAGAACACCAGCTCTGTTGGCTGAAAAGAACCTGTGACAGTCACTAGTCAGGCTCAGGCATAGACATCAGATAAAGGTCCTTTGCCTCCTCTGTATCCTTCTCCTGATATTGGCCATGTGAGCAATGCCAGCACTGAGGCTCAGGCACAATTGAGAAATAAAGATTCCCATCTACGGAAAGGGCTGGAAACAGTATCCATAATATCTTGCTGTTGTTGGAGAACTGTAAGGAAAGGAATCAAAGCTCAGTCTACAAAACAGAGGGAAACAATACTTAAATAGGGCAAGGCCCACCATCACTATTTACACAGTGGCTACTGACGGTGAACAGAGTAGGGCAAACTGCTGTAGAGAACAGACGAACAGTGGGGAACATTTAAGTATGTTCAAAGACAGATGGACTTAAGTGGAAAATCATGATCAAATAAAAATAATGTACTGATGTTGTCTTAAAATGATCACTTCTATCCTACATATTGCACTTGGGAAATAAGCAATAAACAGTCAATCATCATGGATTTTTTTGTTTTCTTTGTTTTTAATTAATTCTAGAAACCCTGCATTTAGTTTCTTTGACTGTTAGACCAAATTACTTATGTAACTGAAAGGGTAAGCACTAGACTACTAGCCTAAAGGTTGACAGTTCAAACCCAGCCAGAGGCCCCAGGGAAGACAGGCCTGGTCACCTGCTTCTCAAAGGTCACGGCCTTGAAAACCCTATGGATCAGTTCTATTCTGCACACATGGGGTCACCATGAGCCTGAATCAGCTTGACAGCAGCTAATAACAGCAACATATGTACTTCAGAATCACAGACGCCTGCATCTGGGTTCAGTTTTTCTTTAAGGATTTCTCTCTGAGATTGAGCTTCTTTATAAGTAAAAAAACAAAAGAAAAAAGTGAGAATAAAAATGAAATTAGCCATTGAAAATCTTGTAGATCACAACAGATTATTATCAGATATAATGGGCCACACAAAATTTTATTCTATTGTACGTAAGGCTGTCATGTGTCTCAGCTGACTGTATGGCAACCAATAACTATTCACTGGTAGTTTTATGGATTGAATTGTGTCCCCTCCCCAAAAAATATGTGTTGGAATCCCTTTGCCTGTGGATGTAATTCTGCCTGGAAACAAGATTTTCCTCATTATGTTAATGAGGTGCTATGTACGGTGTGTCCTAAACCTAATGACTTCTGAAGTGATGTAAGGAGCAGCATAGACAACAGAGATGAGCAAGTACAGAAGGGGGCAGAGAAATGTCACATGAAGATTGTCAAGGGATCAAGGTACGCTGGGGCTACAGAAGCTGGAAGAGACAAGGATCTCCCCCTAGAGCTGCCAGAGAGAGAGCCTTCCCCTGCAGCTGGTACCCTGAATTTGGATTTCTAAGTCTCCTAAATTGAGAAAATAAATTTCTGTTCTTTAAGCCACCCACTTGTGGTATTTCTGTTAGAGCAGCACTAGGTAACTGAGACAGAAGTGAAAATGTTAAGCCTTGAATATGTTTAGGGACTAGAATGCGTACATCGACTATAAAGTGAAGTGAGCCCAGCCGTATACCAACGTTGTTAGTTGCTGTCGCGTGGCTTCTGAGTCATGGCGATACTATTGTATATTCTGTTAACATATCTTGTGTCTACGGTAACGTCTTGCTAGATAGTGCCTGTCCACCATACAGACATTATGCAATGATCAATAGAATTGTCTCCTGATTTTTAGGCGTCCAAATCAAAATCGAATAACAATTTTAATCATAACAACCTCTTGTGCTTGTAGTAAACTTTTGGTAGCACATTAGGGTCAACGTGCATCCTGGTCACTTCATGGGTCTGAAGGCACAAGGCCAGCTCCTGTCCTCTGAGCAGAGTGATTACATACAGAGTAACTCAGAGCTTCTGGCACAGGTGAGCAATGGGGTGCAGCTGAGAAGCCCACAAAGGTGAGGAAGGAGAATATGGATGACGTGCGACTCAAGTCAGTGGGCTTTATTCCCCAGGAGAATGCTTACCAGTGGGGTGGAGACAAACCTAGAGGTCCACTGTGTGTAAAATCATCCCACCTGAACAGCCAGCCCCTTAGACATTTGAAGATGACCTGACAATTTTCCCTTCATCAAATGTTTTTAAATAAGAGGAAGGCTTAGCCTAAAGTAAATGACTCTATTGAACTAAATAGTGAGAGACATCAACCACAGCGACCCTATAGGACAGGGTGAAACTGCCCCATAGGGTTTCCAAGGGGTGCCTGGTGGATTTGAACTGCTGACCTTTTGGTCAGCAGCTGTAGCTCTTAACCACTGCACCACCAGGGTTTCCTAAAGTAAATGACTCTATTGAACTAAAAGGGAGCTGAAATCAGTAACCCTCAGAGAATGGGAAGTCCTTGCTTTCAAAGGGAAGCTGGAGGACATAAGAGACATTCCAGGCCTGGGTGGGGAGTTTTGAAGCTCAGTGGGCAGCCTGGGAGCACTGGATCTCCAGGAGCATGAAAGAGGGGCCAAGAATGGGGAAGAAGAGAACTTCTGAAAGTTTTCTGAAACAACATTTTTTTTTCTTTTTAATTTTACTTTGCAATAGAGGCAATTGGTTCAACATTGTGTCCTTCGCAAATACTGACTATAGGTTCATACAGACTTGTTTTATTTTTAATGCATTGCACCCTTCTCTTCCTCATTCTTAGGTCATTAGTCAGACATGAGTTCTACAGTAATTAGTAAGGCCCTGTGTGGTGCAAATGGTGAAGTGCTCGCTTACTAGCCAAAAGACTGGTTATTGGAACCCACCCAGAGGTGCCTGGGAAGATAGACCTGGCGATCTGCTTCCAAAAGGTCACGGCGTTGGAAACCTTATGAAGCAATTCTACTCGGCACATATGGGGTACCATGAGTTAGAATCCACTAGACAACTAACAACAAGAACAACAATACTTAAACAGTAGAAAATGAAATATCCTTTGATTATAAGGCCATCTCCCCAAATGAAAAATGAAAATACTCCGGGGCTTCTGGAATGTCTTTAAAAACAATTTAGTTTGGATGAGTTTGCGGTAGGTCCGAATACGGCTGTAAGCTAGAAGGTCCCAGCGCCTTGCACATAGCCTAGCCTAGTGCTCGTTTGAGCACCTTTGTGGTTTCCTTCAACTCTTTCTTCTGGGCCACGAAGGCCCTCTCTAGGGTCTGAACAGACAAACATATTTTGCACATGTGGGTGTTCAGAAAATGCTATTTGATTATAATGATGATGATTTCCTGAAAGTGAGGGTTTTTCGTCAGAGAAATGTGTGACTGTTGAAGGCTTTTGATTAGCTTTCTCTTGATCTGTTTTAAAAATAGGATGGATTTGCTCATCTGTTAGGGACAGTTAAAGGGTAGTATTGTCTAAAGGCAGAGGTGGGATGGGAGGATTTCAAGGTCCCTTTTAATTTTATGATTCTATAAAGTAGGATCGTTTATTCTGAAGAAAAGGCTTGAAAGGTTAGTGTGTAGAAGATGGTGACCAGCTGCTTTCTCTCCCCAATGATTACAGAGGAGGAAATGTATTTAAATTTGAACATGAGCAATCGAGGCTTTGAGGGACAATTTTCCTGACACCAAGGCTATGTCGAAACCAAGCACAAAAGAAAGTAGAAAATGAAGACAGTTCACTTTTCTAAGTAGCAGTCTACTAAAGGTGGAAGAGAATCTTTTAATGAGCAGATGAGAGTGCACCTGTATTTCTTTTCTCTTTGTCTTTCTCAACATAGCCTCTTTCTTTGAGTTGTTAGAGCTTTGTGAATTCTTAACAAGAATCCCCTGGGAACATGTTGGTTTAGTTTGGCCCTAAAATCCCTGGGTTGATGTTCATTATTTTGCATTTTTTACAAGTTACCCAAGAGTTTACAAAAGAGACCTGCATGAGTGGAAAAACATACCTTGCTCATGGATAGGAAGACTCAACATTGTGAAAATCTCAATTTTACCCAAAGCGATCTACAGATACAGTGCAATCCCGATCCAGATTCCAATGGTATTTTTTAAGAAGACAGAGAAACAAATCACCAATTTCATTATGGAAAGGGAAGAGGCCCCAGATAAGTAAAGCATTACTCA
>NW_004444038.1:1951694-1955564 GCF_000243295.1 Trichechus manatus latirostris
AAAGGAGGAGTGTGCTGTCACAGTATAAGGAGAGCAACTAGGGTCACAAAACAATGTATGTATAAATTTTTGTATGAGACTAACTTGAATTGTAAACTTTCACTTAAAAGCACGACAATAAAAAAAAAAGTTACTCAAGAGTTTAGGGGTACAGCTAGCATCCACTAACAGAGGATTTTAATGGGCTCTTATATTTCTGTGAATCTGTGTTATATTAGACTAAACATATGTTGTGAATAGCACTAATTTTATTAATTTCAGATGTACAAACTTAGACATTAAAATATTATATTAAAATCATCTCTCTCCCAGACTTCCAGATTAGGTAAAAATATATCAATTAATATAAAATACTGCTTTTGCTTGAGGTTTTTTAAAAAAAATTTTTTAGAAATATTTAAAAGTAAAAATCAATTATCTGGAAATTATACTAATATGTTGATAAAGAATGCTTTATCAGACCTCTGGTGTAAAAGAGAGTGATTGGTAAAAACTATTAATAATTGGTTATTATATGGTATGATATTAATGATACTGTTTGATAATTTCGCATCTGGTTGGATCACCTTTCTTGGAAATAGGCATAAATATGGATCTCTTCCAGTCGGTTGGCCAGGTAGCTGTCTCCCAAACTTCTTGGCATAGACTAGTGAGCATTTCCAGTGCTGCGTCCATTTGTTGAAACATCTCAGTTGATATTCCATCAGTTCCTGGAGCCTTGTTTTTCACCAGTGCCTTCAGTACAGCTTGGACTTCTTCCTTCAGTACTATCAGTTTCTGATCACATGCCACCTCTTGAAATGGGTGAACGTCAACCAATTCTTTTTGGTATAATGACTCTGTATATTCCTTCCATCAGCTTTTGATGTTTCCTGCGTTGTTTAATATTTTCCCCATAGAATCCTTCACTATTGCAACTCGAGGCTTGATTCTTTTCTTCTGTTCTCTCAGCTTGAGAAATGTCGAGTGTGTTCTTCCCCTTTGGTTTTCTATCTCCAGGTCTTTTCACATGTCATTATACTTTACTTTGTCTTCTCAAGGCACCCTTTGAAATCTTCTGTTCTTTTACTTCATCTTTTCTTCCTTTTGCTTACCTACTCGATGTTCAAGGGCAAGTTTCAGAGTCTCTTCTGTCATCCATTTTGGTCTTTTCTTTCTTTCCTGACCTTCTAATGACCTTTTGCTTTCTTCATGTATGATGTCCTTGATGTCATTCCACAACTCGTCTGGTCTTCAGTCATCAGTGTTCAACGCATCAAATCTATTCTTGAGATGGTCTCTAAATTCAGGTGGGATATATGCAAGGTCATACTTTGGCTCTCATAGAGTTAGAGTTGTTCCAATTTTCTTCAGTTTCAGCCTGAACTTGCATATGAGCAATTGATGACCTGTTCCACAGTTGGCCCCTGGCCTTGTTCTTATGATGATATTGAGCTTTTCAATCATCTCTTTCCACCGATGTAGTCGATTTGATTCCTGTGTATTCCATCTAGCAAGGTCCATGTGTATAGTCACTGTTTATGTTGGTGAGAAAAGGTATTTGCAATGAAGAAGTTGTTGGTCTTGCAAAATTCAATCATGCAATCTCCAGCATCATTTCTATCACCAAGGCCATATTTTCCAACTGCTGATCCTTCTTCTTTGTTTCCAACTTTTGCATTCCAATCACCAGTAATTATCAATGCATCCTAATTGCATGTTCGATCAATTTCAGACTACAGAAGTTGGTAAAAATCTTCAGTTTACTCATCTTTGGCCTTAGTGGTTAGTGTGTAAATCTGAATAATAGTCATATTAACTGGTCTTCCTTGTAAGCCTATGGATATTATCCTATGACTGACAGCATCATACTTCAGGGTAGATCTCTAAATGTTCTTTTTGATGATGAATTCAACGCCATTCCTCTTCAAGTTGTTATTCCCAGCATAGTAGACCATATGGCCAATACCATAGCAGACCAAATGGCGAATACCAGTCCATTTCGGTCACTAATCCTAGGATATTGATGTTTATGCATTCCATTTCATTTTTGACCATTTCCAATTTTCCTAGATTCATACTTCATACATTCCAAGTTCCAATTATTAATGAATGTTTGCAGCTGTTGCTTCTCATTTTGAGTCTTGCCGCACCAGCAAATGAAGGTCCTGAAAGCTTGACCCCATCCACATCATTAAGGTCGACTCTACTTTGAGGAGACGTCTCTTCCCCAGTCGTCTTTTGAGTGCCTTCCAACCTGGGAGGCTCCTCTTCTGGCATTATATCAGACAATATTCCGCTGCTATTCATAAGGTTTTCACTGGCTAATTCTTTTCAGAAGTAGACTGCCAGGTCCTTCTTCCTAGTCTGTCTTAGTCTGGAAGCTCATCTGAAACTTGTCCACCATGGGTGACCCTGCTGGTATCTGAGTACTGGTGGCATAGCTTCCAGCATCACAGCAATACGCAAGCCCCCACAGTATGACAAGCTGACAGACACATGGGAACTGCTAGAAATCAGGTGGGATTCAGAAGAGGACGTGGAACCAGGGATAACATTGCTGATGTCAGATGGATCTTGGCTGAAAGCAGAGAATAACAGAAAGATGTTTACCTGTATTTTACTGACTATTCAAAGGTGTTCAACTGTGTGGATCATAAGAAATTATGGATAACATTGGGAAGATTGCAAATTCCAGAACACTTAATTGTGCTCATGAGGAACCAGTACATAGATCAAGAGGCAGTTGTTCAGCCAGAACAAGGGGATACTATGTGGTTTAAAGTCAGGAAAGGTGTACATCAGGGTTGTATCCTTTCACCATACCTATTCAATCTGTATGCTGAGCAAATAATCTGAGAAGCTGGACTATATGAAGAAGAACAGGGCATCAGGATTGGAGGAAACTCACTAACAACCTGTGTTACACAGATGACAAAACCTTCCTTGCTGAAAGTGAAGAGGGTTTGAAGCACTTACTGATGATGACCAAAGACGACAGCCTTCAGTATGGATTACACCTTAACATGAATAAAAATCTTCACAACTAGACCAATAAGCAACATCGTGATAAACGTAGAAAATACTGAAGTTGTCAAGGATTTCATTTTACTTGGATCCACAATCAACATGGAAGCATCAGTCAAGAGATCAAAAGATGCATTGCATTGGGCAAATCTGCTGCAAAAGACCTCTTCAAAGTGTTGAAAAGCAAAGATGTCACTTTGAGGACTAACGTGTCCTTGACCCAAGCCATGGTATGTTCAGTCGCATCACATGCACGTGAAAGCTGGATGACGCATAAGGAAGACTGAAGAAGAACTGACACCTTTGAATTGTGTTGTTGGTGAAGAATATTGAATATATCATGGACTGCCAAAAGAATGAACACATCTGTCTTGGAAGAAGTACAGCTAGAGTGCTCCTTGGAAGCAAGGATGGCGAGACTATGTCTTACATACATTGGACATGTTGTCAGGAGGGATTAGTCCCTGGAGAAGGACATCATGCTTGGTAAGGTAGAGGGTCAGTGAAAAAGAGGAAGACCCTCAATGCGATGGATTGACACAGTGTCTGCAACAATGGGCTCAAGCATAACAGGACTGGGTAGTGTTTTGTTCTGCTGTACACAGGGTTGCTACGAGTCATAACCAACTCGACGGCACCTAACAACAACAACATATGGTATGAAACAACATAATAGTAACCAAATAATCAAGAACATCTATAATCCCTATAAGGAGGTGATTATAATACTATTTTTCTTTATGTTTAACTGCTCAAAAAATCTATTACAAAATATAAATATCAAAATCACCATATGACAACATTTATATTTTATGGATAAAGCAATAAATTTCTATAATAATAAATAATTTTATTTCATATATA
>NW_004444038.1:1955839-1962197 GCF_000243295.1 Trichechus manatus latirostris
ATATATATATAAAACATATATATATATACCTGTTGCTGTTGAATCAATTCTGACTAACAGCAACACTATAGGACAGAATAGAATGTCCCATCTGTCCCGTAGGGTTTTCAAGTCTGTAATTTTATGGGAAGAGATTGCCACATCTTTCTCCCACGGAGCGGCTAGTGGTTCAAACCACCAATCTTTCAGTTAGCAGCCAAGCACTTAATCACTGCTCCACTGCTCCACCAAGTTCCTTATATACAGAGAGAGAGAGACAGAGAGAGAGAGAGAGACATACAGACTTTGTGAAATCCTAAGAAATGTCAAATAGGATGTCTAAATCTAGATTAAACTAGAGTCTAGAAGAAAAGTCTTCCAGATACTGTGTTTAAAAAATCACACAAACACACACACTTACACAAACAGTATTACTTGAGACACTATATTTCCATCACTGGGTAACAAAAAAATTAAATTTCATTTGAGTGAACGTAGATTTCAGAATAAACACACATGACCAATTTTTATTGTTAGGATTCATTCAGCTATAAATAACAGAAAACAAGTTTAAAATTAGAAAAATGTATTAGATTGTACAACTAGATGTAGGTATTATGGTACTAGTGTTGCCTGTTCTCACTCTGCCAACCCAGAGGTCGACTTCACTTATGCTCTCCATGGCTCCAAAGCATTACACGCACACATGACTATGTGTGGCAGAAGAAAAGGGATGATTTACTCTCCTGTCTTTCTATTTGTCAAAAGGAAACTTTTCTGAGAAGACTTCCAGCAAATCTTGCTTTGGCTTTTATTGGTCAGAATTAGATTGTGTGTCCTCTGTAGTCTGTTGTTGTTGTTAGGAGCTGTTGAGTCGGTTCTGACTCATAGTTACCCTATACACAACAGAACAAAACACCGCCTGGTCCTGCACCATCCTCCCAATTATTGCTATGTTTGAGCCCACTATTGCAGCCACTGTGTCAATCCGTCTCGTCCACAGCCTCCCTCTTCTTCCTTGACCCTCTGCTTCACCAAGCACGATGTCCTTCTCCAGGGACTGATCCCTCCTGATAACACGTCCAAAGTACGTGGGAGGAAGTCTCGCCATCCTGGCTTCCAAGTGGCACTCTGACTGTACTTCTTCCAAGACTTCTCCCTCCCTAGTTCAGTCACTGGGATTATCATAACTTGCTTCGGGCAACCAGGGTTTACCTCTAGGCCAGGAATAACATACCTCCCATAAACACGTGGTGATACAGAGGATGGTGCCAGCAAGGAAGAAAGAGGCTGTTGTGTAGGCGACCATCAGTGTGTCCACAATACCTATACATTCAAAATGCATATTTTTCTATTTTATTCATTAAACCACAATATGATAGAACTGTCATCCTTTATGCATATCCACACAGACATATCAAAAAAGTGAAAGCAGTAACGAAAGCAAACCAAAGTAATTATACCAATCATAATCATTCACTTCAAGAAACAGAGACCGAATCTCTTCTATTTCCATTTGCTTACTGTACCAGCCAGATGGAAAGTTGCTTTTAAATTATGCCTGACTTTTCAAACCATCATACCAAGATGTGCTTACCATGTTTTGTATGCTTTACATAACAGAAGTAAAAAAATCTAAAGTTTAATCTTAATAAAACCAAATTCTTAATACTTACATTTATTCAGTGAACTGGAGAACAAAGCCTTAAGAAAGAAAAGATGGGTGTCTTTGGATATTTTTGTCAAAAGAATATGCTGATAAATTTAATTTTTCATCTATATAACTATGTGTCACTATTGTAATATCGTAATTTGATCCTGATCAAAGAATAGTTTGTTCTTCATGCAATATGCTATGTGGTATTTTTCCTATAAGACAAAGAAAATGAGTTCTTTAAAATCCAAATAAATCTGAAACATGTTTATATTTTAGATGTGATGGGATTGGCTTTGGTTATTTGCTCTAAGTTCCGTGGATGACAACACTGATCCCGTAACTGAGTGTGTGGGGGAGGTTCATCAAGAGAGGAGCATTGATGATTTTATTTGAATCTCATAATTCTATTTGTGTTGATGAAATACACAAAGACTCTACTTTTTCCAGAACTAATTAAAATACAACAGCAAAAATGATACAAGATTAGAAAAGATAGAGTAGTCAATATTGCCATTCGATAAATAAATTTAAAAAAAGATTACTATAGAAATTAAATTGATATTTACTCCTTTAATAAGGTAAAGGAATACTTTCTTTAAAAAGAATCATCACAAAGCTGGTTCCCGTGAGACAGAGGTTAAAGATGTCCCAGATTTCCAACTTCTCCAAGTTGCTGTACCACTCCATCATCTCTAACATCTACTACGCTCCCTCTGCTCACTACTCTCCCTCCCATCTTTGAGTTTGCTAATTCGCTGCAACGTCTCACAGAACCCATGAAGTGTACTTACAGTTAAGTGGTTTATTTGGGAAGTAACCAGATAAAATTCAGGCTTACCTTGGAAATAATAAGAACAACTCAGAAGGCAGGATACAGTTCTTCAGTCACAGCTGCCAACTAAGACAGCTCTCAGCTCCTTTGCAACCATGCTCTCAGGTGGGCTCTTTGCTGGGGCCTACTGCCGCCATGCTCTGCCATAGCTTGGTCACTTCTCACCATCTAGAGCCATTTCTTGCAGTCTTCAGTGTTATAGCTCCTTCTTCTCTCTCTCTCTCCATGTTTCTCTCAAAACCTCTGTTGGGCTGGCTGCTTATATAAGTCAGTCAGTCAACCCTACTGGGTGGTTTTATGCAACTTACTTGCATAGTAAACTGGCCAATCCCTTTGCAAGATCATGGCCTAGCAAATCATCTTGGCAGAACTACAAACCCAGGGCAAAAAATACCATATATAAAGAAAAACCTGTCATACTGCATAAAGAAACCATGTATTTTGAACTGAGTTACCAGTATAATTTTTGAATATCAAAGAATACTTCAAAATAAAGTTTCAGAATCAGGTAATACAATTCAGAGGAATATGTAGACAGAGTGGCCACTGTTTGTTATGTATCTAATAACAACCCCCCACCAGACCCAAGAAATGGAATGATTAGTCTAGCCAATTATGATGCCCCTGTTCCCACTTTCCATGCCTTACAGATAATCCAGAATATGGCTTCTGGCATTTCACTAACCAACTGTTAGAGAAAAGAATAAAACACTGTTAAGAAATGAATGAAATACATATTCTGCTACTTCTCAAGGAGAACAGTAATCTCACTGCCTGCTTTAATTTCTCATTTAGGATTAAGAGTTGACATAGCACAGTGGCCAGGAGTGTAGGTTTGAATCTTCATTCTTTTTCAACCTGAACCTTTGACAAATTATTTGTCATTTCCTATCTCTTTTTACTTATCTCTAAACGTGGAATAAAAGTAGAAGTATCTATTTTAAATGTAGTTTGAGAGGATTAAATGTGTTAGTAAATGTTTAGCATTTAGAGCACTGATGATTTTATTGTGTTAGTAATTAGTAAAATAGGAAAAGACCTATTTTAAATGGCAGTAGCTTGAACTGGTCAACTTAAAAGAAAGACTAAGCTCCTTATAGTAATAGAGCTTCTCTTTTTGTTAGACAGACAGACTTAAAGGCCATACCCATTTATGGTGGAGACACTCTTTGTGTAAAGTGTGGAAAAAGTGAATATAAGTGTTGGAGGAAGAGTGTTGGCTAGAAATCAAAAAAAAAAAAGAAGAAGGAAAGAGGAAGAATTTCTCAAAATAAAGACAATTAGTGAGATAATCCCTGTGATTGGGGCAGGAGAATCATGAGACATCCTCTAAGGAATTCTCTTCCTTCCCTAAGTTCAAGGTGGGTGCCAAAAGCTGAGATGGGACAGGAGAGCTGTGTGAAATACCTACCTCTAAGGCTCCCCAGATCTTCACTGAGCGTACTTCAAGAGACTTCTGAAGGCTCAGAACAGAGCAGCAGGGCAGAGAGGAATTCCCTCTCTAGAGTTATAAAACATTGGTTGTAAAGAAAACTCACTAGAAAGGCTGAAAAAGAGAATATAAAACAGAGAGAGAGATGTCCTTCAAGTCAGAAAGTTAGCAGTTTGGCTATAATGAACAAACAGAAATTTGAAATCTCACTGGTGATTAGATTTCACCCTGCTAACTGGAAGATCTCACTTCCATTGTCAAGCAATTTGAAGCTAATAATTGACTGAATATAATGGAAACAGAAACAAAGCTTTAACACAACTTACAAGTGGATTAAGTTGATTAAGTCCACGTACTAGTGGCTGAAAGAAGAAGTATGCACTTTTCTATGGATAAATATTATTAATTTTGATCTACATTTTGTTGTTAGTTGCCACCGAGTCGAGCACTCCATAGGGTTGCCAAGGTTTTAACCTTTTCCAAGCAGATTGCCAACCCTGTCTTCCAAGGCACCTCTGGTTGGGTTCAGATCACCAACCTTTTGGTTAGTAGTCAAGTGTTTAAGCATTTGCACCACCCAGGTCTAGACTGATATTCCCATTTTTTTTCACACAAATTGTCTAACAATAAAACAATATGCTAAAAGATCTAAATACACTCTTCTTTTAGTCACAATATTCAGCATAAAATGAAAAATTACAATATTTGTAAAGAAGCAACATGTGAAAATTACAAAATGTGTGAAAAAATATGACACATGGTCAAGAGAGAAAAGAGAAACAAAAGCAGACTCAGAGATGATACAGACATTGGAATTACCATACAGGGAATTTAGAATACATATGATAAATATGTTAGATTATCTAACACATTGCTTGATTGTTGGTCAATTTGTATGAAAAAAAAATGCGAGTATCAGTAGAGAGATGAACATAACAAAAAGCCAAATGTAAGTGGTAGAAATAAAAAGTATAATAACAAGATAAAGAATTAATTTTATGGGTCCATCAGCAGACTGCACATTTAAAAAGGAAAAAATTCAGAAAATTTGAAGATTGCTGTTGTCGTTAGCTGCCGTCAGATCGACTCTAACTCATGGTGACTTTATGTATAATAGAACAAAACATTGCCCAGACCTGTGCCATTTTCATGACTTTTGGTATATTTGAGCTCACTGTTGCAGCTATAGTGTCAATTGATCTTGTTGAATGCTTCTCTCATTTTCATTGACCCTTTACTTTACCAAACCTGATGTCCTTTTTTTTTCTAGCTATTGGTCTTTCCTAATAACATGTCTGAAGTAAGCAAGATAATGTCTCACCACCCTCACTTTTAAGGAGCGTTCTGGTTGTACTTCCTCCAAGACTAATAGGCCAATAAAAATTATCCATATTGAAGTACAAAGAAAAACAAGAGTTAAAAATAAAAATAAAAAAAAGAACCTCTGAGTATGTGGAAAATATTATACAATCAAACATTTTATATTAAGGGTGCTGGAAAGA
This sequence comes from Trichechus manatus latirostris, assembly GCF_000243295.1. Classification (NCBI taxonomy): domain Eukaryota; kingdom Metazoa; phylum Chordata; class Mammalia; order Sirenia; family Trichechidae; genus Trichechus; species Trichechus manatus. The sequence continues at coordinate 1,961,242 of NW_004444038.1, forward strand.
AAAGGGTGCCCTGGTGGTGCAGTGGTTAAGAACTCAGCAGCTAACCATGGGGCAGGAGACAAATTTGAAGAGATAATGGATGACAATTTTCTAAAACAGATAAAATATATCATTCCACGTATCCAAGTAGCCCAGCAAGTAAATTCAAGTGTAACAGCAACTGGCCCATGATAGTCAACTTGATCAAAACCAAACATATAGAAAATCTTAAGAGGAAACAGAGAAAAAGACAAGCATTTCACATGTATTAAGAGGAGTGTCTAACTTCTCATCAGAAACAACGGGGTACAGAAGACTATAGAACATGTTTAAAGTGTTGAATATCAGCCAAACAAATCATCAAAATAAAAATAAGAAAGTACCTTTCACAAATAAATGTGAAATTACATATATATACATATGTATTTATTTATCATCTCTATTCATCAAGGAAAAATGAACAAATTCACCCTCTTCTATATTTTAGTATCTCTCTATCTATCTACCTATTCATCAGAAAAAATTAATCAAATTCATTCTATGTTATTGTTGTTGTTGTCAGGCACTGTCGAGTCAATTCCGACTCACAGCAATCCTATGTACAGTAGATCGAAACATTGCCCAGTCCTGTACCATCCTCACAATCGTTGTTATGCTTGAGCCCATTGTTGCAGCCACTGTGTCAGTCCATCTCATTGAGGTTCTTCCTCTTTTTCACTGACCCTCTACTTTACCAAGCATGATGTCCTTCTCTAGGGACTAATCCCTCCTCATAACGTGCCCAAAGTATGTGAGATGTCGTCTCGCCATCCTTGCTTCTAAGGAGCATTCTAACTATACTTTACTAGAGTTCATGCCAATACTATAAGAAATGCTAAAAGAGTGGGATTGCTGGATCGAATGGTATGTCTATTTCTAGCTTTCTGAGGAAGCGCCATATCATTTTCCAAAATGGTTGTATCATTTTGCATTCCCAC
>NW_004444038.1:1963443-1973334 GCF_000243295.1 Trichechus manatus latirostris
GTAGTCAATGTCACTGAACTGTGCATGTAGAAATTTTTGAAATGATGTATCTTTGGGTATGTGTATTTTCACCAAAAAAAAAAAAAAGGTTGAGAAGTTAGAGGGTTGATATGTTGTGGGGTTGTTAACCAATGTCATAAAACAACATGTGTACTTCTGTTTCATGAGACACTATTTGTCCTGTAAGCCTTCACCTGAACTACAATAAAAAAATAAATTAATTAAAAAAGAGTTTAAAAAAAAAAAAAGAAATGCTAAAAGAACTTTTTCCAGCTCAAGAGAAAGATACCAGTTGGGAGGGAAGTTAAAGTCTCAGAGAGGGTCAATATGTGGGTAAGTATAGAGGGTATTTTTTAAAACAAAACAAAAAATTTCATTACATATGTGGGTGAATATAAAAAATAGATTACAAACAGTTAAACTATTTGAAGCAGAAACAGTGTCAGTGTCGGGTGCAGTTAGTAGCACACACGTATGAGACAACAACGGCACAAAGAACTGAAGGTGGTTAAACGGAAAACACTGTTGTAAGGTTCTTACATTATTCATGAGGTATTATAATATTATTTGAATGTAGACTGCCATAAGTTAAAAATGCATATTATAATTTCTAGAGGAACCACTAAGAATAAAACAAAGAGGTATAGGTAAAAAATCAATAGATAAGTTAAAATGTAATACTAAAAAATACTTGATTCAAATAGACAAATGCAGGAGAAAAGGAGGTGAGCGATAAAAATGGGAGTTTTTTTAAGTCAGTATATCCAGTTATAAAATAAATACACGAAAATATAAATAGACTAAAAATTGCCCCGCAAAAAAGCAGAACTTGCCAGAGTGAAAAAGAAGATAATACTCAACTCTGTGCGCTTCATGACACACGTACCGTGAGTGAAAAGGAAAGACAGGTTAAAAATAAAAGGAAGAAACAACAACAAAAAACCCAAACCCATTGCGGTTGAGACGATTCCAACTCACAGTGACCCTACAGGACAGAGTAGAACGGCCCCACAGGATTTCCAAGGAGCAGCTCGTGGATTCGAACTGCTGACCTTTTGGTTAGCAGCCGAACGCTTAACCACTACACCACCAAGGGTCCAAAAGGATGAAAGATACCCTGTACAAACAGCAAGCACAAAAAAGCTGGTGTGACTATATTAATATCACACAAAGTAGACTTCAATACCAAGGGGAATTCCAGAAATGATGAAGGATAGTTCTCAAAGACAAAAATGATCAATTTATCAAGAAGTCCTAACAATCTAAAATGTTTATGTATGAATAACAAATCTTCAAAATACATTAATCATTAATTGAAAGAATTAAAGGAAAAAAATAGAAAAACCCACAATCATTAAATATGCCTTTATCAATAATTAATAGAGTGACTAGATTTTAAAAAAATATTAAGGATCAAGATTTGAACAATGGTATCAGCCACATACATCCAAATGACTTATATAGGGGACTACATCTAACAAATGCAGAAGATATATTATCTTCAAGCACATATGGAACATTCACCAATGTAGATCATGATCTCAGCCATAAAACATGTTGAGATAAATTCAAAAGGAATGAAATCATACAAGGTATGTTTTTTGACTTTAATGATAATACATTAGAAATCAATAACAATAGTATATCTAAAAAATTTACAAATATCTGGAATGTAAGCTACAGAAGTCTAATACATAGACAAAAGAGAAAATCATGAGGAAAACTAAAAGATATTTCGAATTGTATGATAATGAAAACATATTAAAACTTGAGGAATACAGTTAAACCAGTCCTAAGAAGGAAATGTATATCTTTACATGCCTATGGGCAAATCTGCTGCAAAAGACCTCTCTGAAGTGTTAAAAAGCAAAGATGTCTCTTTGATGATTAAGGTGTACCTTATCCAAATCATAGAATTTTCAATCACCTCATATGCATACAAAAGCTGGACAATGAAAAAGGATGATCAGAGAAGAATTGATGCATCCAAATTGTGATGTTGGTGAAGAATATTGACTATACCACGGACTTCCAGAAGAATGAAAAAATCTGTCTTAGAGGATGCCCCTTAGAAGCCAGAATGCCCGTTAGAAGCAAGAATGGTGAGACTGCCTCACTTACTTTGGACATGTCATCTGGAGGGACCAATCACTAGAGAAAGACATCATGCATCCCAAAGCAGAGAGTCAGTGAAAAAGAGGGAAACCCTCAAGGAGATGGATTGATACAATGGATGCAACAATGGGCTCAAACCTAGCAAAGACTGCGAGGATGGCGCAGGACTGGGCAACATTTCCTTCTGTGTTATATATAAGGTGGCTTTGAGTCAGAGCTGATGTGACGACTCCTTATAACACTAATATATGCCTATGTTAGAAAATGAGTCTAAGATCAATTATCTACACTTCTATCATAAGACAGGAAAAGCAAGATTAAACCCAAACTAAAGTAAAAAAATGACGAGAAAATAAGTATGAAAACTAACAAAGTAGAAAACAGACAAAAATCAGAAATATCATGAATGTCTTTAAGTCAGTACATTTATAAACAATCATGGGAGTCACTATGGTGTGTTAGTGTGCCGGCAGTGCTACCTGTCGGCCACGTGTCATATTTCCATAGAAAGGACGGAACTGCTACACCCTAGGAAAGTATGCCCTTTTTCCCCGCTCACAATTTCCCATGTTGAGTTTGCTTCTTCTTTTGGAATAAAGAATAGAGCTTACTTGATTCGATTCCATCTGGTTTTCCTTTCATGAGACCATCCTCTCCCTTTGCCTTTCATGTTCTTGGCTTCCCTCCACCATAAATTTTCAGAGGCCAGTACTTTATAGCCCTTAGAAAGAAAGCCTGTCAATTGACTAATACATTTACCATGTTTTTACGGAAATAACCCACAGGTTATACACTTTTTGCAATCCGTGCAACACCCCAGCGTGTTATATTCATAAGCACACTATACCAATAATTTTTACATGTTTCTGACTTCAATTCAATTTTTTTTTTCTCTTCAACAACAGATTTAATGTTACTAGGATAAAACTGATCTCATGTAAACTTCATTTAAGGTAGGTATTTTCCTAAACCAAGTGCAACCAATGGTGAACTGGTTGAGCTGGTGATGGAAATAGGACACCATGTTGAAACCAAACAGTGTGAATGCACCAAGAGCTAGAAATGAGTAAGTAAGCAATTAACCTAGGGCTAAAACTACAAGAGCAAGACGTTGTTTATATTTTATTGTTTTCATAAATCTTAAACTGAAACAATTTGTGATAATCAATGTCTTTGAAATCAATAAATAAAAGTCACCAGAATAAATTGTATTTTCATCTTAAAATATGCCATTTTAGTTCATTCATTCATTATCATCATCATCACTATCAGGCTTCCAGAACCCTTCAAAGTCCGATCCTTCAGCACTATCTCAGAGCTGCCTGCAGACGCCCTTCTGTGACTTTTGAACTGATGTCATCATCATCATCGCCTTCAGTATCTTCATCTTCGTCACCGGTATTCTGCTGGTAAACAATCCCAGACTTTCTGAAGCTGTTGTGGATGGCTTCTGGGATTATTTTCCCCCAAGCAGAAGCCACCCACTTGCAGACTTCTGCAAACGTTACCTGCTTCAGGCACCCCAATGGTGTGAACTCATGGAATCCCAGACTGCATCCCTTCATTCCACTCTCTTCTCAAGAAAGTCTTGAACAGGTGGTTGACCATTATATCTGGGGGCTGCAGTTTGCAGGTAAGGCCACCAGGTATGACTGCTATATGGGCACCAGTTGAGCTAACATTATTGTGAACACTTTTTCTTAGTGAGCAGCCATGACGTTAAAAATTAGTAAAGACTAATCCCTACCGCCTGGCCTATAACATTTATCTTTCGTAACATCCTAGTCCATCCATCCCTTCTTATTACAATGCACAACCACACTGGTGAGCGCTGTGCCAGAACTTTTTTCATAATTTTGTCATTTTGTGCATTAGATGTGTGTGCCTGTTACGTGGGTGTGCTATTTTTGAAAAATACTGTAATTTAGGGGGAAATTTGGGAAGCTGAACTGCACAATCACAGGGCAAGTAGCATTCTTCAATTTAGCTTTATCAGTAACACAGCTAAAATTTGATCTTTATCAGTCGGTTATCTCCATAAGTTTCAAATCCAAATGTAGGAAAAGGTCCTATTAAAACCCTAAGACCAGGCAGTCCATGTGGATCGCTACCGCTTTTGTCTGAAATTTTTGTCCTTCTTTCTTTTTTGGCTCTCTATCCTCACGTCATCGTATTGCCATGCAGAAATTCCCCACTTCTTCTGTCCTCTACGTTCTCTGTTTTAATCAGATGGAAAGGTTACTCATTACATAAAGCGCAGAGGAGGAGCAGGAAAATGCAAAGGAAATGGAGATTTACCCTCAGGTAACGCTAAAGGCTTTATTGGAACCCTCAGCAGCTTTGGGCTGGTGATAAGTATGAAAACATGCGCAGCAGAGAAAAGTTACGATTGAATCAGTTACGCCAATGTTGTATCAGTGTACTAAATGTGAAAGCTGAGAAATAGGAAAATGCAGATCCTCTGCCTGACCACGTGTCTTCAACTTCTCAGCCGGTTTTGTGGGTGGATATTACTTTTAGGAAACCCCGGTGGTGCAGTAGTTAAGTATTTGGCTGCTAACCAAAAGGTCAGCAGTTCAAATCTACCCGCTGCTCCTTGGAAACCATATGGGGCAGTTCTTTTCTGTCCTATAGGGCCGCTATGAGTCAGAATCAACTCAACTGCAATGGGTTTTTTGTTTGTTCTTTTTTAAATTACTTTTAGAATCATTTGACATATAAGGGAACTGAGATTCAACGAGAGTTAGTAGCGGATCCTGAGACTCACAGCTGCCAGGTGGTGGTGTTGATACTGATCCAGGGTTACAAGTCTTGTGAAAATTTATCCAGTGACTCAGAGTATGCAAAAAGGTAAATCATCCCCACATGAGTGAAATTTACCCCTGGAAGACAACAGAATAATCTTTGGTGTGACTTCCGAAGTTCCAATCAATATTCTGGAAACGGAAGGAGTTAATGCAGATCAAACAGGGCAGCATTTGAATCCCATTATTAAGAGTAACTTCCCAGGACCACAATTGCAGACTACGCATTAATGATTCCAGTGCAAACTGAAGTGTGTCAAGTATTGATAAATTTCAAAGTAACCTGCCCACAGTTGCTCACAGAACCCGGATGTGATTGACACTAAATTAATAACAAAACTGAAAGTAGTGTCCCTTTAAGAGAACATGGATTAGGAAATTGAGACTTTATTAGCATTTGGCTTTCGTTTATTTTCTATTAATATATTCTTGAATGGACTTGGTAAAGGGACAATAAGATGCTTCTAGACAATGACAAACATGGTATTTAGGCATTACCAAAATATCACACGAAAGGCTACAGTCAAGTTGTCAGCGTTACATGTATGTATTTAGACACCTGTTTCTTATTTAAAAGTTAGCAGCATGGCCGTTCAGACCGTATTGCAAAGATCTGAGTTAAACTGACAAAAACAAGGAAATTCAGGGTTAAGGTTGTCACATCATATTTAGAATCCCTCTGATGCAATAATGAAATAAAATCACTACTGTTTGATGTCATATTCATAAATAACCATGAAATGTGAAATCACTCCAATAGAGGAGCGTTAACCATTGTTGCTCAAAAGTCATTTCCCACTGCTTATTTACAGTCGAGAGTGCTCCGACAATAAAAAGCAATTTTTACAAGGCATAGTCAGCCAGTCAGTTCAAGAGTCAAAATGTTTGATGTCACTGTATTGTCTAAGGCAGAATGGAGTTGAATCGCAAAACACATGGAAATCATCTCCACCAAATGATAGGACGAGAAAGCTGTCCTTGGATAGCTCAGGATGTTGAATTTAAACTGAACAGCAGGAAATTGATCTCTAACACAGGTGTCTCTCATTTATTTTTTTCCCCAAGGTAAGGTCATTTATGAACTATTGTATAATACCGTTAGGGAATTAGGCTGTTATCAAGTGTTTCTGCTTCACAAAAATCCTATTAGCGTATACTAGTTGTATGTATAAATAGAATAAAGGTCATGTTATAATTATAGTACAAGTATGATAGAATGAAATGAAGCTAATTATTCCCTTGAACACTAGTGAATAATGTTAACACTTGAGGGCACAATTGTCAACAGTAAAAATCTTTCTATTCTGCTCTTATTTCCAACAAGAACTGAAAGAATATAGTACTTTAGAAAATATATTATATTAGCAGCTGATTACAAAAACAAAATTCTCACTATGAGTTAGAGAGAAAACTATAATAAATATGCTCTGGATTAGCAATCACCCGCTAGTGCTAAAGGAGAAAAGAATACCACGTTTCCTTTCCTGCACCCCAAGGCAGACTCTAAGCACTCAATAGAAGGGACTGTTTCATAGCAATAACATTGCTGCAAAAAAAGAGGGAAAAAATCGGTACTTCTCAGAATTGCACCTCCGGGTTTATGTTTGTTCTCTTGGTAAATAAATATCTTTTGTGTCTTAAATGCTAAAAATTATACTATATATTTCAGTGTGGTAGACATTACTAGCACTCAGCAACATTTCCAGAGCTCTTCTGTTCGCTGGACAGGTGGGCAAATTCCACTTCCTTGCCCTCTTGAGGAGCCCTGGTGGTGCAATGGTTAAGAGCTTGGCTGCTAACCAAAAAGTCGGCAGTTCGAATCCACCATCTGCTCCTTGGAAACTGTATGGGGCAATTCTAATCTGTCCTATAGGGTTACTATGAGTCAGAAGTGACTTGAGGTCAACAGGTTTGGTGCCCTCTTGAAGCTGAGCTTAAGTGTGCCTGTGTGATTTGCTTTGGCTAATGAAATTGACTAGAAGTAATACATGTCACCTCTAAGAAGAAGTGTTTAAGAGCCAGTTTTTGATTATCTGTGTTCCCTTCCCCGAACATTATTGTTTGAAGATAGATGTGCCATAAGATTGAAACAGCCAGGCCATCTGAAACAACATATTGAAGACAATGAATTACTTTGGAATGTTTCTAGAACCCCAAGTGAACTGCATGTGAACTAGAATCACTTTGATTGTATAAGTCACTGAGATTTTGATGTTGTTTGTTACTGCAACATAACAGATCCTTTTCTTGTCTCGACTAATTCCATTCCTCTCTTATTTGAAATTAATAGTTTAAAACAACTTGTCTAGTTTTCCGTGTGTGTAGTAAATCTACACTAGCCTTAAACATGCCTTTCTCCATATATGTTATTATCTATATTAGTATAGGATTGCTAGGAGTCGGAATTGACTTGACAGCAATGGGTTTGGGTTTTTTTTGGTTTATATTAATATAAATCTTAGAAGTTATGATTTGCAAACATTTGGAAAAGGCAGGCAATAATATAACTATCCATATTTCAGTCTCAAAATGCTTTCATCTGTATCGAAACTAGAATGTATTCATTTTCCTTAAAAATAATCATTGATGTGTGAATTCTTGATGGAAGGCTGGCTGGCTGGCTGGCTGGCTGGCTGGATGACTGGCTATTTCAGTATATGCAATAAATAAATGAAATCAAATCCCTGAAAATCATCAGCTTATAAAGGACATCTCTTCTCCTTTGAACTCTAAACATATTTTTTTTAAAAAATGTCCATTATCACTCACTATCATGCTTTAAATCACAGATATTGTTTGTGAATTTCAGTTGGTATTTAGGTTTTTAGTTGGGTATGTCTTTTATCCCCATCTAGACTAAACATTTTGAAAGCAAGAACTATATATTATAACTTCATGTTACACTTCCCTGCAAGAAGCTGCATGGCATCAGAAAAAGATAGATTTTGAAGCCAGCAAGAACTAGATTCAGGTTGTTTCTATAGTTAAATTCTGACTATAAGTAAATTATTTAACTTGAGCCTCAAGTTACTCTTCTGAAAAACGGAGGTAATATCTATCCTAAACATCTGCTTAAATATCATGTATATAAACATCTAGCACATACTAAGAGATCATTCAATGTTCGTTTCCTTTCTCAGATATCCCTCACACATGTATTTCACACAAAGTAATGGCTTTAAAATGAACTGGATTAATAATTGAATTAAGAAATAACAAATGAAGTTACTTCGTCATTATTTGTGAACTACTAAATGATTCGAGACTAAATGTTTTAGGTTGAACATATGGTTCTGTTCAACCTAGTCTGTGACCTATGAATTTCATTTTTCTTTCTAAGGATTTCCCTAAATATTTTGTGAATCTAAGTTACTTTCAAGATTCAGAGAAAAAAGTTTTATAGAAGAATTGAGAAATTTTGCATAGAATTTAATGTCTTTTTTTCATAGAAAACAAATAATATCTCCATTTCAATCAGAGGACTGAAGCTGATTAAACCTAGGAACATCATAACACAAGAATTTCAATACCAATCATGTTTAGTTACCTCTTGAAAATAGTACAATCTCTCACAATGAACCAATGGAAACATTCGCAAAAGACAGTCTATCTTGCATTTATAGCATCATGGACTGACTTACAATACCCTTCTGAGAAGCACAGTTTAAGAAAGAATGTAAGGGGGGAAATTGATATATTGGTGGCCAAATTTGTATTTACCTGGCCACCAATTCTTTACCCTATTTATTTCACTCAAAATGAGAACAGACTGAAATATTCAAGAGAATAGCTTGAACTATTGCTGTGATTTGAGAGGAGGGGTTGAGAAAAGTTCAAGAGAACTTCTGGAGTTAGAATATATAAAACAGTGTGATAAATTACATGTGAAGGATCGGGAAAAGTTAGTGATGACTGAAGTCTCTGGCTTGGATGATTGGGTCACCTAAAAATTTTCCCCTTGGACATTCCTTATATTTACCCCCTAATCCTTTCTGTACTGTAAAGCACTAACAGGATTTGAAGTGTAGAAACTGCATCAAATGAGAATCAATTTTTTAAAAAAAGTATTTTTTTGAGAAGTATTTTTGTTTTCTAAAATCATTTTTAAAGCAATGAACAATCGCTGGGAAGGCAAGAGGAATGTTTAAGACTATTTGATCCTTAGGGATAGAAAACAGCTGGAAACCATCCTCGGTCAAAAAACCTTTTAAAAACACAAAGATCATTAAATCACCCTTTACATGCCTCCTCTCCAGGATAAAACATAAGAAGTTTTCAATCTTTCCTCATAGTCATAATTATGCAAAGCACTTACCATTTCTATTTCCTTTTAAACTGATCCTTATGTATAATATTATACCTACATTCAAACTCTTCCCATCATCAGACTTTGCTCACCTACGATATCCTATGGGTGACCAAAAAGTTACTATTTTAGCTACTTAAGTATTAGAACTGGGTCACCAGCCAAGTGATGTTAACACTGGAGACAGCTCATATCAGCTGGTGACAACCAATTGTTCTCAGAATTTAATGACATCGTGTGGATAGCTTTGAAGCAGTGGTAGGAGTATTTACACCATGGAAATTGGCAAATGCTACAAATCAGATCTCCTGCCATCAACCCACTCGAAGAGCTTATTGTTAAGTGTTTATCAGCACACTAGTACCACAAATGTACGAGATGTCTGTGGTCACTTCTTCCATTCCAGTTAATGGATGGAGATATCAATAATTGATCCTAAATTTCATTAGACTTTGTCTTGTGATTCTACATGAAAAAGTTTCCAAACTCAAGGCACCAACTTTCCACTAATAGGTAAAAATTTATCTGCTGTGTTAAAAATAGCTACAATAAACTCTCAATAAAACAAGTATAGAAGGGAAATTTCTCAACATAATAAAGGGCATCTATGCAAAACCAACGGCCAACATCATTCTTAATGGAGAGAGGCTGAAAACATTCCCCTTG
>NW_004444038.1:1973434-1999926 GCF_000243295.1 Trichechus manatus latirostris
GGGTTGTTAACCAATGTCATAAAACAACATGTGTACTACTGTTTCATGAGAAACTATTTGCTCTGTAAGCCTTCACCTGAAGTACAATAAAATATAAAAAAAGAAAAAAAATAGCTACAATATGTACAAGAAACACAAGCTAGAATAAATAATGAGCATCTAGCTAGTCTATCGAACATATGAAGTTCCTTTTTCTTGATCCAAAGGAAATTTCTCTATTGCTATCTTCCTAAAAATATCCAAAGTGTTTTAATTCAATGGAGTATCACAGGGTCTTCAACAGCATTTTTAAGTTAAATCAACCACATGGTTTGCCAATTACTTTTTTAGTCCATCTCAAAATGACCCTCCAGCAACAGCAGTATAATAAACTCATTCCAGTAAAATGGAAGTTCCCAAGATGATGGCCTTGGTTATTTAGCATTACACACTTCTTTGATCCATGTAAATTTAGTATCATTGACCAAGAGATCTCCAGTTCTTCAATCCCTCCATGGCAAAGCAGGAGGTACTCGTCTCTTCTCATGGTCTGATCCTCTGTCCTCATTTCTCTCATCAATATCTTCATTCCATCTGTACCTCACATCAGCTTCCACAGAAAAAAATGTATATTCAGACATACAAACAATAGATGTTATTGAAAGAGATACTAAATAATATAGTTCAGCAAAAGATAAATGAACACAGATGGGAAAATTGGGCTGCAAGATACACTATTTTGTCTTCACAGTATTTGATGTTTTATTTGAATATAGAATTCTAGGCTCACTGGATCTTTTGTTTGTTTGTTTTCTATTTTTGTCCAAGCATCTGAGATTATTTCTATCTCCCTTATTTACTAGGTTGCTGTGAAGAAGTGTAATTGTTATTCCATAGTAGGAATGCCTCTTCTCCCCTGGAGCTTGGAAGAATGTTTGTTTTTATGGTATTTATTTATTTATTTATTGGGCTTTAGGGGAAAGTTTACAGCGCAAGCTCGTTTCTCATTCAAAAATTTATACATAAATTGTTTCGTGACATTGGTTGAAATCCCCACAATGTGACAGTACTCTCCCCCTTTCCCCCACAGGTGTCCCAGGTCCATTCGTCCAGTTTTTCTGTCTCTTCCTGCCTTCTTGTCCTGCTTTTGGGCAGGAGTTGCCCGTTTGGTCTTGTATACTCAATTGAACTAACAAGCACAGTCCTCACTTTGGTTATTGTTTTTTTTTTTTATAGGCCTGTCTAATCTTTGTCTGAAAAGTGAGCTTTGAGAGCGACTTCAGTTCTGAGTTAGCGGGGCTGTTTCTGAGGTTATTTCGTTTTACTACGTTATGCATTTATACGGATTATTTTTACTTATTTTTCTCAGTACTAGGCAAGCACCTTCAACTGGAAGACTTATGTTTTTTCTTCCATTCTGGAAAATTCCACAATTTTTTTTTCAAATATAAATTCTTCTTTATTTCCTTTAGTTTCTTTGTCTTGAATTTCATTGGATATAAGTTGGAGACCCTCTACCCATCTGTACACCTCTAATCAGTTTTTTATATCCAGGTTGTTTGTGTGTGTGTGTGTGTGTGTGTGTGTGTGTGTGCATACACACGCAGACTCAAATCCTTAGTATATTCTTTATACTACATTCTGGGTAAATTCTTCCCTGTGTCCAGTCTAGAATATTAAGTATTTTTTATAATCATGATATAGCTTTCATTTCTAATATGTCTACTCGATATTTTCATTTCCTATAGACCCTATTTTAACCTGTATTTATTTCTTAATCTTTTTTTTTTTTTAATGGATGCTGTGGTATTCAGATTATCATTTCTCAAGACAGGCATGTCCCAGTCCCTGGGACCCGTAAATATGTTAGCTTTTATGGGAAAAGGAACTTTGTAGAAGTGATTAAGTTAAGTATCTTGAGATGTGAAGAATATCCCAGATTATCTAGGTGAGCCCAATATAATCACAAGCATCCTTATAAAAGGGAGGCCGAAAAGTGAAAACCAGAAAGGAGGTTCAATGGTAGAAGCAGAGAGGAATGATGTGCTCTCAGGATGGAGGGAGGGGCCCTGAAGTGAGAATCCAGGCGGCGTCTAGAAGTTGGAAAAGTTGTCCAAGAAATGAATTCTCCCCTAGAGTCTCGAGAAAACACACAGATCTGTTGAAACTTTGATTTTAATCCAGTGAGATCCATGTTGGACTTCTAACCTATTCTAAGATGATAAATCTGTGTTGTTCTAAGTCACTACATTTGTGGTCATTTTCTGCAGCGGCAGTGGAAATCTAATACCAATGCTATGTCTTTATTTACTTATTTTTTGAGAATCTTTGTGTTAAGTTTGACCCAAAGCAGGGGTCTGTGGATGTCTTGGATAGTCTATCAGCCGTGGTATGATAAAGACTCACCCAGGAAGGCCAGAAAACAAAGAATTTAGTGTTCGCAGGACCCAGAGAGGAGAGTACAGCGTGCTGGGACACACGGCCACACAAGGGCTGGTGCTAAGGGGCAAGGGAACAAAGCTGGGACTTCAGGAGAAGCTGTGTGTGGTAAGCAGGGTAGGGTCTCAGGGTTAGTGCACCCAAACCCATTACCGTTGAGTCAATTCCGACTGTTAGCGACTCTATAGGACAGAGTAGAACTGCACCATAGGGTTTCCAAGGCTATAAATCTTTATGGAAGCAGACTGCCACCTCTTTCTCCCACAGAATGGCTGGTGGGTTAGGACTGCTGACCTTTTGGTTAGCAGCCAAGCTCTTAACCACTGTGTCACCAGGGACACTGGAGTCTTATTGGTCAATTGAAAAGTTTCTAGTGCATTAGTGGGAAAAGGGAGAAATTCTAATCATGGGCATCCATATGGGGCATGGCTGGGAGGGGCAAGGAGGAGCTACGGCCATTGAGAGGCTGGACCATAATGGTAATGGGTTTCTCCATTACAGGAAACCATATGCGGCATGCCCGAGAGGGCCAGTTAGAGACCACAGCTGTTGAAAACCAAAAAACCAAACCCGTCGCCGTTGAGTCGATTCTGACTCATAGTGACCCTTCAGGACAGAGTAGAGCCGCCCCATAAGGTTTCCAAGGAGCAGCTGGTGGATTCCAAATGCAGACTTTTTGGTTAGCAGCCGAATGCCTAACCATTGCACCACCAGGGCTGGGACAGTCAGAAAGCGGGTGAAAGGGCAACTAGAAGGAATTTACAGATGCCCAGGCAGCCAATTATGGAGGCTGTAAACTGGTCTTGGGACAAACTTTAACAGATTTTGAGTTGTTTATTTTTTTTTTTAATATTGATCTGTTTATTTTATCTGCAGTATATGAATCATCTCCCTTTCTCTATTTCCCTCAATCGCTCTCTTTCTCATTACAGATACAGGTCTCACAGCTCTGCATTCTTCTCCATCCAGCCTGCCCTGAGTGAGACCTTAGTGAGAAGATCACTTGGGTCTTAGAATAGTGCCAGCCTTCTCACTGTGATAGTAAGATATGTCAGGCCCTGTTGGAGACCAGACCAACACTGACTTTACATCAGCTATTTGTCAAGCAAGGAGCCCTGGTGGCGGCAGTCTGCATCCATAAGGATGAAACCCTATGGGGCAGTTCTACTCTGTCTTATAAGGTCACTGTAGGTTGGAATTGAATGCATTCTACAGCAGCGGGTTTGGTTTGGTTTTTTCTTAGGAGATCTAACAGGCAGTTTACCCAGTCCTGGCTATATGACAAGCTGTATGGTTATATGACAACCTCAGCTTTGTCTTCTGTCCTAGGCAGACCTCAGTACCTAAACCTTAGTCCCAGGCAATGGTCAGTAGCATCGATTTTCAATGGAATTTCCCAGGTTGGGGAGCGTGAACCTAATCTCTTATTTTAAGCAGTAAAACTATTGCTGGCTCCTCACTTTGTATGTGGTACTTGTCCCTCGGTAGCACAAATGGGTAAGTACTTGACTACTAGCCTAAAAGCTGGCATCTCAAACACACCCAGAGGTACCTTGTAAGACAGGCCTAGCAGTCTGCTTTGGAAAGGTCACAGCCTTGCAAACAACTATGGAGCAGTTCTACTCTGCACACATGGGGTCGCCATGAGTCAGAATTGACTCGACAGCAACTAACAGCATGTGGTACTTATACTCACCGATACCCTACAGGAGGCAAGCATGCCACTGCTTTTACCTACTTCTAGACTCAGGCCTGGCCTCTCAGTGGCTTTAGCTCTCTCATTTGACCTTTCTTCTTGATTTCTGGTTCACTGAGATGCTTACTTTTTTCTGATCATTTCCAGTTTCTCTTCATATTCTGTACCTGACTGTGTTTTATTTTCTGTAGATAAGAGAGGTCTCAAAACATGAACTTAAAAAAATATCATCACCAATAAACACATTAAAACTCATTGGTTGAGAAGAGTTTCATTTGAAAAAGAAGCTTTGGTGAGATGCAAAGGAAAATAAGCTCCATATGCCAGCATGCCACATAGTTTCATGTTTCCATGCCAATGCTGATGAATGTGTAATAGTGTCTTAGTTTTCTAGTGCTGCTATAACAGAAATACCACAAGTGAATGGCTTTAACAAAGAGAAATTTATTCTCTCACAATCTAGGAGGCTAAAAGTCCAAATTCAGGACATCAGCTCCAGGGGAAGGCTTTGTCTCTGTTGGCTTTGGAGGAAGGTCCTTGTCATCAATCTTTCCCTGGACTAGGAGCTTCCCAGTGCAGGGACCCCAGATTCAAAGGACACACTCTTCTCTTGGCTCTTGTTTCTTGGTGGTGTGAGGTCCCCAACTCTCTGCTCGCTTCTCTCAACTTTTATCTCTTGTAAGATAAAAGGTAATGCAGTCCACATCCCAGGGAAACTCCCTGACATTGGATCAGGGCTGTGACCTGAGTAAGGGTGTTACATCCCACCCTAATCCTCTTTAACATAACCTAATCGTGCCTCATTAACCACAGGCAGAGATTAGGATTTACAACAAAATTACATCAATCACAAAATGGAGGACAACCACACAATACTGGGAATCATGGCTGAACCAAGTTGACACATATTTTGGGGGGACACAATTCAGTCCATAACAAATAGCTTCTGGAGCACTGTGTTGAGAAAGATCCTAAGGCTGCATCATTCTGGTTGGAAAAGTGTGCCATCCTTGCTCATGACTCTGCTTGGGGTGCTGAGGAAGGACGTGCCTCTCACTCATAGAATATATTTGCCTTGTTACAGAAGTTAGGTTTTCTTAGCTTCATGTAACCAAATCAACTCTAGCTAACTTAATCTGCAACGGGATTTTTATGAAGACATCAGGGATTCATAGGACCAACAGGAACTGGGGAGTCTATCTTTGAATGAAGGAGGGTAGATCCTTTTCTCAGTCCTCCTTCAAGCCATGAAGTGAGGTGTCACATTGACACTGCGTAGGCAAAACCTCACAAAAATGGAGGTGCACAAGGGTTATTGCATTGTCTCCTGCAAGGCAGAAAACTTCAAGCACAGTCTTGTATCTAAAGGAGAGAATACTATTATAAATTTAAAGTGCCTCAAACCTATGCTGAAGTCCAAGATCAATATTTTCTTGCATTTTACAGCATACCAACTGGGGCCTAAAGAGGATGTTCTAAATATATTAAATTTCCCCTTAGTCTTGTTAAACAAATAGCAGCAACTAAATGGGGGAGTCTGGTACACCCAGAAACATAAGGAGATATATAAATATAGGATATTCTTTGTATTCTTGCAGTCTTAATATCCTACACCTATTTGGGAAAAGTCTCTGAATGATGCCAATGGTTTGCTCTCAACTAGAAACCTAAAGGTTACCAGTATGAACCTACCCAGCAAGTCCACAGAAGAAAGTCCTGGTGATCTGCTTCTGTAAAGATTACAGCCAAGAAAACCCTATATATATTTCTATAGGTCTTTGGGGAAAGAATTACTTTTGTTTGTTGGTTTTTATGTGTATATACCTATATGTAGATAAATCTCGCAAACTACGTATTTATCTGGAAACCCTGGTGGCGTAGTGGTTAAGAGCTACAGCTCCTAACCAAAAGGTCAGCAGTTCGAATCTACCAGGCGCCCCTTGGGAACTCTATGGGGCAGTTCTACTCTGTCCTATAAGGTGACTATGAGTCGAAATCAACTCGATGGCAGTGAGTTTGTTTTTTCTTTTTTTTGATATATAGTTTAAGTAAAAATAGACATCCATAAAGAGTTTAAAAAGGTTTAGGTGATTGTAAAATTACAGGCTGTTTACTTATTTCATAAACACAAATCTTTTATGTATAAGGAAGCATGTGGACATTGACTCCAAAGAAGCTATTTTAAAGAAGGAAAAACAAATGAAGTTATCCTCTAACTGAAATGAACACTGATTCAAAAACTCAGTCAAGGTTGAAAAATTACTCAAACTTTAATTAGTGTTATATTATTATCACTGTAAGAAATAATTAAAGTAGGATTAAAATACATAGCAAAATGTCAATATTCTTTTAATAATCCATGGCATGGTGTTGGGAAAATTATAATAAGAGTTATCAGTAAAGACTTTTAGAAGGCTGGTCAATTCATTTATTGGCAAATCCCCCCCTTTGCCACCAAGATTCTAAAAAATGAAAGAAATACTTGCTGATAACTTACATTTGATTAATACTTAAGTGGTGGCACACGGCATGTCTATTTGCAAATTTGCTATTAGTTAAGAAATATCATTTCTACTACTTCTTTCTCTTCCAGATTCTCTTTTAGTATTCACTGAATCATATTACATGAGACATTGATTTAATATCTCTAATTCAAAATACGCTTTCCTTTTAGTTCATTTGGTCTGTATCACAAATCTATTCTCAAATTTGGCATTTACCCTCAAAAAATATAAATACTACTTACAAAGAAAGCAACCTCAGCCCTCTCTTCTTTCACATATCTCTTTGACTTTTGTTCCTCAAGGCCATAAACACTGAAAATCCCAGTTAAAATACAAAATTTGACTTGGTTCCCTTCAAGGATTACTGAAGCTAAGAAAATGAGGAGAATGGTGTCATGGGTTGAATTATGCCCCCCCACCACAAAAAAATGTGTGTATCAGTTTGGCTGTGTACTATTTTATTATCTGATGTGATTTCCTTATGTGTTGTAAACTCTACCACTATGATGTAATAAGATGGATTAGCAGCAGTTATACTGATGAGGTCTACAAGATTAGATAGTGTCTTAAGCCAATCACTTTTGAGATATGAAAGACAGAACCAAGCAGAGAGACATAAGAACCTCACACCACCAAGAAAGCAGTGCCGGGAGCAGAGCACGTCCTTCGGACCTGAGGTTCCTGCGCTGAGATGCTCCCAGACCAAGGGAAGACTGATGCATCACAAGGACCTTCCTCCAGAGCCAACAGAGAGAGAAAGCCTTTTCCTGGAGCTGATGCCCTGAATTTGGATTTGCAGCCTACTAAACTGTGAGAGAATAAACTTCTCTTTGTTAAAGTCATCCACTTGTAGTATTTCTGTCATAGCAGCACTAGATGACTAAGACAAATGGAGATTTTTTTTAAAAGTTACCCAGATTCTGAAAACGACTCCTTCTGAGCGTCCCACTGTCAACCTTTGTCTTCCCTGGCATCATGCATCTTGGGTGACTAGCTGTGGTGAAAACCTAATGAATGTGGACATTATTCAAATTAGTTTAATGTGTACACGTAGTGGGAAAGTGAATAGAATTTCAAAGGAAACATCTAAGTAAAGATACATGCAGAAAAGAGCTTTGTCACTTTCTGACTCCATGGAGATAATCACACTTATGTTCTCATGAGTGTCTACATTCCTGACACTGGAAGTTGGGTTTCAACCTTCGAGCATATAAGTCAAGACAATAGACATACTATCCAGAGCTTAATGTCAAGAGTGACAGTTCCAGGTTACACTGACTATAATAACTTCTTCATGTAACACACCTCTCTCTTTGATAAAAGTTCCTTTCTTTCTTTTTTTTTTTTCTTTTTTCCTGCCTCTTTTTCCTTCTACTCTTAGTGGGAATATGTGAATAGCAAAGGGGGAATAATGTAATTCTGTAGTCAACTCTTTATAGTGATTCCAATATAAAAAGAATCATAGTGGTGTAGAGATGCATCCTGATCTGAATTGCTTTGCTTACTCCTTTGTGTCTGTAATACTAACGCACCCTACAGCCTCGTTCAGAGCCATTAGAGATCTGATACTAATACAGAAAAGAATTACCTTTTTATCATTAGTTTGTATTGTATACATTTCCCTAATTTTAAGTTTTAGAACCTTTTAAATTAATGTCACTTGCTTTCATTATGTTTTAAAACTTTATTTCCATCAAGAAAATGTGACTCAATTGTGGAAAATAAAAAGCAAAGAACAAGACCCAGCCATTCTAAAGTTATAGTTCTATGTGACCAATCATTGGAAGAAAATAGAAAAAAATACATTTAATTATCTTCAAAATACAGGATAGTGATCTCATGAACCATCCCCGAGCACCTTTCCGAGTTTTCATCGTAATATTTAGCTTTGTAGAAATCTAGCCGTAAATTTGCATCACCACTCAGCCATACACCAGGGCCTTCTCTCTCTTCCTCATCATAAGGACCAAAGAGATATTTTATGCTGTTGAACCCTCTATATCTTTGAATAACTTGAGAATTTTTTTAATAAATTTGAGTGCATATTCATTACCCAAATTCCATGGCATCACACATGGCCCTAAGTCTAAAGGCTGTTTCTGTAAAAGAAACATTCGAAGCTGTGCTCATTCATTTTCTCACTCAGGATTGCACAGAAATAATCTCTTCTATCAGAACTGAAAATTGGCATAGTGATAGCTTTGGGAAAGAGCAGGTGTTAGATCTGGGGTAAAAGCAGAGCACATAGGTTAAATGACCAGCCCAAGAGCATACAATAAGGATGACTTGGCATTAGAACACAGATCTTCTTGCCACCTGTCTCAAGATCTAAGTATATGTTGTTATTAAAGATAACCTGAGCTTTAAGATGCATCATGGCAAATTACATTTAAGATTTTTTTTTTTTGCAGTTAAATTTGTTTTGTTAAAATTATACAGAAATGTTCAAAAGCCACATGTAGACCAAAAGAAAAAAAAGTAACAAAATGGAAAGTAAGTAAAACGTCCGCGTTATTGACATCACATTGATAAGGCACATATTCTGGAGGGCAGCCAGAATTGTTTAATGTTCATGCAGGCGCTGTTGTTGCCAGGCACATATTTGTCTTTTTCTTTCATGTTAGTGCAAATATGTCTTCTTATATTTGTCCAATGCAACTGCTTTTTGACCGTCTGGTCAAACACAACGTAAGTAGCTCATCAAAGCAAGAACAGGCAAATGACTTTTAGGATTTAATTAACCAAACACCAAAATCTTCATATTAGTAACATATTTGTATAATACAAATAATCCAAGCAGCTGGACTGTATGAAGAAGAAGGAGGCATCAGGAATGGAGGTAGACGCATTAACAGCTTGCATTATTCAGATGACACAACCTTTCTTGCTGAAAGTGAAGTGGACTTGAAGCACTTACTGATGAAGATCAAAGACCACAGCGTTCAGTATGGGTTATACCTCAACATAAAGAAACAAAAATCCTCACAACTGGCCAATAATCAACATAATGATAAACGGAAAAAAGATTAAAGTTGTCAAGTTTATTTCACTTGGATCCACAGTCAACACCCATGGAAGCAGCAGTCAAGAAATCTAATAATGCATTGCACTGGGCAAATCTGCTGCAAAGGACTTCTTTAAAGTGTTGAAAAGCAAAGACATCACCTTGAAGACTAAGGTGAGCCGGACCCAAACCATGGTGTTTTCAATTGCTTCCTATGCATGCGAAAGCTAGATGATGAATAAGGAAGACCGAAGAAGAATTGATGCCTTTGAATTGTGGTGTTGGTGAAAAATATTGAATAACCATGACTGCCAAAAGAACGAACAAATCTGTCTCGGAAAAAGTATAACCAGAATGCTCCTTAGAAGCAAGGATGGTGAGATTTCGTCTCACGTACTTTGGACATGTTATCAGAATGGACCAGTCCCTGGAGAAGGACATCATGCTTGGTAAATTAGAAGATCAAAGAAAAAGAGGGAGTTGCTCAACGAGATGGATTGACATAGTGTCTGCGACAATGGGCTCAAGCCTAACAGTTGTGAGGGATTGTGAGAATAGTGCAGGAATGGACAGTGTTTCATTCTGTTGTACACAGGGATGCTATGAGTCGGAACGGACTCGATGGCACCTAGCAACAGCATAATGTAAGAAGAGCAGTTTGAAAACGCCAACACTGCACAGTAAGGACCACCCTAGGTCAGAGGTATATGACTATGATGTTGGAATTTACTTCCCACTCCACCCAGGATACTATAGGTCAACCAGTCTTTAGTGGGTGCAGTGAACTAAGGTGCTTGCTCAGGGCCATTTTAATACTCATGATTCTGGGCTCCTACGTGGCACATTGGACAGCAGTAGTTCAGTTTGTAAAACCACAAGAAAGCTCTTCAGCCTATCTAATTAAAAGAAATAGAGAAGGTGCACCAGGCATACCATAACTCTCTTCCTAAAATTTAGAAGGGCTATAACCCACCCAACTCATAGCGACCCTATAGGACAGAGCAGAACTGCCCCATAGAGTTTCCAAGGAGCAGCTGGGGGATTCAAACTGCCCACCTTTTGGTTAGTGGCCCTAACTCTTAACCACTTCACCACCAGGGCTCCAGTTGCAATGAGTTGGAATAGATTCAACAGCGGCAGGGTTTGGTTTTGTTTTTATTAGCCCGCCCAGCATAACAAAAATATGTTACGCGCAAGAATTCTCTAATGGCTAGTGCCTACAACCTGAGGGTAAAAGCGAATAGCAAAGTTCAGGTCATTTCAAGGCTGACAGCTACAACGCCAATTTATCCATGATATAAAACTCTTTTTCATGTATTATTTAGAAGCTGAATTCAAACAGAAAAGTCATAATTCACAAATTTAGGATTATGCTTATCATATCATTATAACTGTTCATACTGTTTGCATAGTTCAAAGCATAACAAGTGTCCTATGTTCCACAAACATAACTATATCTCCCCTGCTTAGATACAGTTGGGTATTTGTTGACGTTCCTTCTTCAAATTCTGGTCAGTACCCATGTGTTCCAAGAGTGAATATTTCCTGCATAAACAGCTATAGCTATCATAACATTCCCTGAGGTGCTTCATTTAGGGTGAGATATTTAATATTCTTTACAGGGATTGTTATAGCATCTGATTTCTTCCCCCCCAGTTGGAAAGCAACTTCAGCTTTCAGTTCAAGCTAGACTGGCTACTCTTCATCACAAAATATTTAAAATACCATTCTTCATACACACACCCCACACTGCACAATTGGCCCACAGCAATTGCACTTTACTGGAAGAAGCAGAGTTGGAAATAGTATTATAAGGACTTGGTTCTAAAGTTTTATTTGAGCATTTGCCAATGTGAAAACAAAGAAATTTCTAAAAATAAATTCATTCTCACAAGGAAGAGACCAATCCCATGCAGGACGATACGGAACAAGAAGAGCAAGGGACCCGCAGAAAAAGACTGATAAAACTTGGTTGATGTAAGGGGACACTACGCCCTGGCTAAGAGATTTCACCAGCCTATCGAGGAGGAGGAATCAGAAGTTAGTATCAGAAGCCCACTGTATATTACATACTCCGCATGTGTAAAAATAATAAACAAAACAGTAAAATGTTTGCAAATAACATTATAGTATGGATTCAACAATTCTAAAGTTATTCTTTTAGGGTCTATATAAAATTCATAGAAAAGAAACGACTTTGGGTTGTTAAATATGAATACCTGAACTACATGGACATCACCTCACTATTAACGTCAAGATGTTGATGCAAAAATTGGACAAAATCCTGTTAGTGGCATCCGTTACGGAAATTTCCCTAAGCATACTGTTATCTAAGTGCGCATTAAACAACTGCCTGGAACATTCCCAGTGTACACCGCTACCACAGATGAACGATTAATAGCACCTCCTTTTACTCTCAATATCGTCCTGGCTTGGAAGATGAATTAAACGGTAACCGCACTCAGAGGCAAATGTTTGCTCGTGCCCTCATTTTGCACAGAGGGGGAAGTCCTTAAATAGCTACCTGTGTTTTGCAGACCTGAAGTGTATAGTCACCTGAAGAAATTATTGAAATGTAGATGCTTAGGCTACATCCCCAACAATTATTATCTAAAAAGTTTGGGGTCAGTTCTTATTTTTTTTTTTTTTAACAAGAATCCCAATTGACTCTGATAAAGTTAATTCACCAACCACACTCTGAACAAACACTGGAAGGAAAACAGGTGACCACTTTAAGTCATTCCTTTTTACTGTACCCTTACTCTTCACTGACTTGAGCCAATGGGCTTGAATACTGAGGGGAAAAAAACAAAAAAAGTTGTCGAGTTCATTTCACTCCTGGTGACCCCATGGGTTTAAGAGAAGAACTGCACTCCATATGGTCTTCAGTGGCTGTGACCTTTCAGATGTAGGTTGCCAGGACTTTATTCCAAGGCCCCTCTGGGTGGATTTGAACCACCAACCTTTTGATTAGTAACTGAGCACATTAGCCATTTGTGCCACCCAAGGATTCCTTGAATTTAACACTCCCACATTCCATAGCATCCATTTACATTAAACAAAGTGATTCAATATTTCTATAATGTGATCATTCAGATTTGAGGTGCTAACAATGTTATTAGATTTACACGATCATTTCTAAGCAAGGACTCCTTGTTATTCCATTCCTACTCTCCAGTTCCTACTCTTTATGCTTTCTCTCTTCTGCTTTATCCCATCCCTCGAGGGGCTTTCTCTCTGTCTCCTCTCTCTCTTCTCCCCCCACCTCCACACACACATAATGTCTGTCTTTAGCTTGTCCCTGAGCACAGACATTGTTTTGCTCACAGTAGACACAGTTGTTCACATCTCAAAACCTTCATGGAGAAATACGAGGTTACAATGGTACTGGTTGAATGTTGAATGTATCTTTATAGCATGTAACCTTGAACATAGACCTTGGAAAGTGGGGCATATTGGGGAAAAATAGATAAGCATCCTGGGTTTATTACCGAGCTGTCATACAAAAACTGGGAGGGAGGAGTTGGGGGAGGGAAAGGAAGAAGTTGAAAGGAAAAATCAAG
This sequence comes from Trichechus manatus latirostris, assembly GCF_000243295.1. Classification (NCBI taxonomy): domain Eukaryota; kingdom Metazoa; phylum Chordata; class Mammalia; order Sirenia; family Trichechidae; genus Trichechus; species Trichechus manatus. Next base: position 1,986,620 of record NW_004444038.1, read on the forward strand.
TGTGATGAATAGTTGCAATTACAAATTAGGTAATTGGGCATGGAAACATTTGCTTTAATTTCAACACTCTACTATGCATTCTGAATTCACTACTGTCTATTTGTGTCGATGCATGCCTATATCTTGTTACTTAGTTACTTTAAGAAATAATGATCTTCAGCTGGAAACAAGAAACCGTATGTGATACATTATGTAGGGGAAATCATATCAAACATAACTATGTAATGATAACCCTTGTGTTAACAAGTCTAGAAAATGAAAAAAAAAATAGACAAACTCTCATCTGACAAAGCAATGGATGAAGTTAGAAAGGATGGAATAAATCTGAAATATTATAGTTGTAAAATCAGAACCATTAAATATATTTCAAATTAAATAATGTGATTATAACTGTATTTTAAAATATGACCCCACGAAAATATTTGGAAAAAAAAAAAACAAACTATCAAGCATATTAAAATGGAACTGCTGGAGGAAAAAAAAAACTTGAAAGAGCTAGAATGACCAGAAAAAAATAACTTGTAGGACTTTGGCTTTCAATAGTAGGATGATTCTTGCCTAATACTGATGTATAGGTGGATGAAAATCATATTTTCTGACAGATATTAATTAATATATATATAAAATGTAGCCAATCACTTCCAACAAAATCTCTGTCCCATAAAGTCCAAAGTGACTAGAATTTAAAGACATTTTAATTAACTGCAGTAGGTATCTTAACTACCTAGGTCAGCCATAACAAAAATAACCACAAGTGGGTGACTTTAAAGAACAGAAATTTATTTTCTCACAGTTCTGGAGGCTAAAAGTCCAAATCAGGGTCTCAGTTGTGTTGATTTCTTCTCTCTGATAGTTTCTGGTGTCTGTCAGCAATCCCTGACATTCCTTTGCTTGTAGATGGGTCCTCCCATGTCTGTCTTCCCTCCGCGTGTGTGTCTCCGTGTCTATTCTGCTCTTTTTATAAGCTATCAGGACCCACATTAGCCCAGTATGACCTCCTTAACATAATAAAAGAAAACTCCTGTTTCTGAAGAAGGTCAGATTTACAGGTACAGGGGTGAGGACTTCAATATTTCTTTTTGGGAGATACAATTGAAACCATAATAGTAGGATTAAATTTATTATTTTCCCTATGCAAAGGGACTACAAAACAGATATTGTATGAGTTAATTGCTCTGAAGAGGCTATAGCTAGACTATGATGAGAGATTGCTAAAGGAGCCACCGAGAGCAGAACTGTGACGGTTCGGTCGTTCTCCCCTACCCACACACTGAAACACAGCTTGCTAAGAAAAGCTTTTAAATCATAGTCACTTCTCTAACATTGCTGTTTTGTGTGTGTGTGTGTGTGTGTGTGTGTGTTTTGGAAGGTCTAAAGAAACTCTTTTCCTTTCTAGATAATGCAATCAATACAAACAATCATAGTAAATAATTAGGCAAAAATTACTTGTCTATTAGAACCTTAGCTATCTAATTTATTTTTTTAATACTCTATTTAAAGTGGGTGGAATTTAGGACACTGATTTTGGATAATGAGAAAACGGTTTGTCTGGAATTTTTTTTCTTTTAGTTTCCACTAGACTCTGGAAACATATGTAAAGAAAAGGGAGGAACATTGAGAAATAAACAGTTGAAATATATATGACTCCAGCATCCGTTTGAATGCATTGGGGGTTCGGTGGTAGAACTCTTGCCCTCCATCCTGGAGACCTGGGTTCGATTCCTGGACAATGCACCTAAGCATAGCCACCACGCGTCTGTAGGTGGAGGCTAGCGTATTGCTATGATACTGAACGGGTTCCAGTGGCACTTACAGACTAGGAAAAGAGGCCTGGTGACCTACTTCGGAAAATTAGCTAATGAAAACATTGGATCACAATAGTCCAGTCCCATCGTGCATAAGGTTGTCATGAGTTGGGGCTGACTTACCAGCAGCTAACAACAGCATCATTCCACAAATTGTTGGTAGATTGTATTATTTTTCAAAAATATTTACTGCTCCTCTTTAATCCAATGTCACTGACACAAGGCTCAGCAGGTCACTTGTTTTAGCCAATGAGATGTGAGCAGAAGTAATGTGTCACTTCCAAGTAGAAATTTTAAGTGACAGTCCAGAGTTCACCATGTTCTTCTTCTCCTTGATTGTTGACAGTCTTCTAAAGATGGTGCTCAATCAGTCTGAGTTCGGGAATGAACGTGCTGTGAAGCGAAGCTGAAGCAACTGGCTATGAACACGTAGCATAAGTGAGAAATAAACCTTTATTTTATAAGCTATTGAGATTTTGAGGTCATTGGTTACCACAGTTGATGGTACAGTCTGACCAATAAAGCTGGTAGTGGTATGGGGACACGTGGTCCATAATAACCATATTATCAAGAAACAAATATTTTAATGTTTTGTGTTAATAGTCCACATTTGAAATCTTAGGCTCATAAAATCAGAGTCTGTTATTTTCCATAGTTTTTGAGAAATTCTAATGTTTCATTCTGAAACCATACATGATGTTCTCTATTATTTCTGTAGGCTATAGAATAAAATAAATACGGTATAGACATTTTAAAATATAATTTGCCAAAAAATTAGAACACAACTCTAAATTTACTATAGATTAAATTTTATGATTATCAAAACACTTAATAACCAAGGATAACTAGAGATAATGTAGGACATTGATAAATGACTTCTACAGGAAACACTTTTTATAACAGATGTTCTCTGAGCCTGTAAATTACATGAAATATTGTTTCTATTTCCAGAGATCCTTCTAAGCACCCCACATTTTATTTTATGCTTGCTTTAAACCTTAACAAAAATATTCTGTGTTTTGCATATATTTGAACTCATAATATCATAAGAAAAGCTACCAAACATTGATATCTGGTCTTACATATCTTTATCAGAATGTAGAACTCTGCTTTTAAATAGATAATGATATAAATATAGATACAGAGTTAGATTTTAGATGTAGCTATATGTATATTTAGGAGCCCTGGTGGCACAGTGGTTAAGAGCTTGGCTGCTAACCAAAAGGTCGGCAGTACAAATCCACCAGCCATTCCTTGGAAACCCTATGGGGCAGTTCTACTCTGTCCTACGGGGTTGCTATGAGTCGTAATTCATTCGAAGGCAGTGGGTTTGGTATTTGGTTCATACACGTCCAGATAAGTTATCGTGTAAGGCTTGATTCAGTATGCAGGTGTTCTCTGTTGGATGTTGCTCAACAAGACAAAATTTTTAGAACAACTCACAAAACCTTGTGGCATACACCTCACAATTTTAGACTTATTTAACTTAAATTCGTAGGAGTAGTTTGAATTTTCCTAGAAAATTCCATCTTGTTCAAAAGTTAGGCACAGGAATTACAGAAATGCAAATTAAATCCACAATGATACCATCTCACCCCGGCATTACTGGCATGAATCAAAAACGCACTGGAAATAACAAAAGTTGGAGGGGCTGCAGGGGGGAGAGAGGAACTCTTATGCAGTGTGCTGGTGGGAATGCATAATGATACAACCGTTTTGGAAAATGATATGGCGCTTCCTTAGAAAGCTAGAAATAGAAATATCATACGATCCAGCAACCCCACTTCTATGAATATATCCTAGAGAAGTAAGAGCCGTCAGAGGAATAGACATATGCTCACCCATGTTCATTGCAGCGTTGTTCACAATAGAAAACGATGGAAACAACCTAGATGCCCGTCAACAGACGAATGGATAAACAAACTATGGTACATACACACAATGGCGTACTATGCAATGAGAAAGAACAACAATGAATCTGTGAAGCATCGCATAACATGGATGAAACTGGAGGACATTATGCTGAGTGAAATAAGTCAGTCACAAAAGGACAAATATTGTATGAGACCTCTATTGTAAAAACTCGTGAAAAAGTTTACACACAAAAAGTAACAATCTTTGTTGGTTACGAGGGATGGGGGGGGAATACTTAATAGACAAGAGATAAGTGGTAACTTTGGTGAAGGGTAAGACAGTACACAATACTGGGGAAGCCAGCATAACTTTTACAAGGAAAGGTCATGGAAGCTCCATAGACACATCCAAACTCCCAGTGACTGAACTGCTGGGTGAAGGGCTGTGGGGACCATGCTTTCGGGGGAACATCTCGCTCAGTTGGCATAACACAGTTTATAAAGACAATGCTCTACATTTTACCTTGGTGAGTAGCGTCTGGGGTCTTAAAAGCCTGTGAGCAGCCATCTAAGATACTCCACTGGTCTCGCCCCTTCAGGAACAAGGGAGAATGAAGAGAATAAGATACAAAGAAAAGATTAGTCCAAAGGACTACTGGACCACAGCTACCAAGTCCTCCACCAGACTGAGTCCAGTACAGCTAGATGGTGCCCGGCTACCACCACTGACAGCTCTGACCAGGATCACAATAGAGGGTCTTAGACAGAGCTGGAGAAGGATGTAGAACCAAATTCTAACACACAAAAATAGACCAGATTTACTGGCCTGACAGAAACTGGAGAAACACTGAGAGTATGGCCCCTGGATGCCCTTTTAGTTCAGTGATGAAGTCACTCCTGAGGTTCACTGTTCAGCCAGGGATTGGATAGCACCATAAAACAAAACAGGACTAATGAGGAACAGCAGTCCAGGGACAAGGACTAGAAGGCAGGAGGGAACAGGAAAGCTGGTGATAGGGAACCCAAGGCTGAGAAAGGACAGTGTTGACATGTCGTGGGGTTGTTAACCATTGTCAAAGGGCAATATGTGTACTAACTGTTTAATGAGAAACTATTCTGTTCTGTAAACCTTCATCTAAAGTACAGAAAAAAGAAAAAAAAAGAATTATCTATGTGAGATCAAATTGACAACAGCAACTCGAAAGGTTTGAGGGGAGGCCTAGGGGACAGTGAGTTGAAGACATTGGTGATGGAATAATGTGGAAAAGGATAGTGAGAACAGCAGCACAACTGGAAGAACGTAATTGATGTCACTGAATTGTACATGTAGAAATTTTTGAAACGGTGTATCTTTGGCTATGTATATTTTCACCAAAAAAGAAAAAAGTTCCTCCAAGGTCGAGGAGGGAGAGTGTTGACATATTGTGGGGTTGTTAACCAATGTCATAAAACAATAGGTGTACTGACTGTGTAACGAGAAACTATTTGTTCTGTAAACCTTCACCTCAATTACAATAAAAAAATAAATAAAAAAAAAGTTTGGCACAGGAAACCCAGTTGATTTATACCACTATGGAGCCAGGTTAATCTACCCAAGGGAACAGGAAGTTGAGACTATAAGCAGAGATTTTAGACTTCACATCTACTTTTGCATCAGTGACTTAAATAATTGAACAGTCTTGGGCCTCGAAGTACCTATACATCTTAGCTATACTTTTGTCCCTGACGAGCTCTGCTCACGACACCATGCACCATCTGAATTGGTTGCAGCCCTCATAACTGGTCTTTTCAACCATCGTAATAACCGCTGATTGATTAACAATTCAGATTAATAGTATATTTTTCTGATTCAGTCTCTGCAATGCCTGAAACTTCTCTATTTTCTTTATCCTATGCTAACAGCTACAGGATATGTGAGTGTACATATAGTTGATAAAAAAAAGTGTCGAAGAAACCATTTATTAAGCACAGATAAACACAGCAGTAGCATTCAAGTTCATGAAACTCCAGGATCTTGAACTTGCACTCTGTTTATGCAGTAAACTTAGCATGCAGCGTGACGCCCAAACCACTGTTAGCAAACACTTATCCTCCTACACTTTTCAGGCTAACAGCTGTTGAGTCAGCTCACAAGGGAATAAGAAAAAAAAAAAAAAAAGTATAATGAGCTCTCACACCATTAAATATAGCTATTTTCACTAAATTTTAATAGGAAAAAAAAGGGAAGTTGAAGGAAAAATAGAGTCTATCGCGAAAAAAGTAAGCTTACAGAATTTGCAAGGTAAAGTGCCCACAATAAGGAGGAACAGTCATTCAGCTGCAAAGCAAGAGTCTGAGCTTTAGCGGTGGGTTAGAAGATGCCGAGTTTTCTGGGAGGTAGAAAAACTAGCAGAAGATGAAGTGTGGTGGCAGAAAGGGAACAGAAAGGAGCAGTAGGGGTGATGGCGGTGCGTAAGGTGGGTTTTAAAATGTACGCCTTTTATGAAGCCACTTTCTGAGAGGAACCCAGCTGCACTTCCGAATGGATTAGCTGCATAAAACAGGAGAGTTCAGAATAGGGGAAAGAAGACAACGTATTTGCAAATCATCCAAGGCCAAGACATCTCCCATCACAACAGTCAAACTTCTCAGAATGTCCCCGAATGATCTTTTAATGATTCCAATTCTCAACAGTGTTTTCACTTAAATATAAATTATTGTCAGAAATTTACTAGGTTTATCAGCCATCTCAAATTTCAAACTTCTGCTCACCTGATGGTACAGTGGTTAAGCGCTATGGCTGCTAACCAAAAGGACAGCAGTTTGAATCTACCAGCCACTCCTTGGAAACCCTATGGGGCAATTCCACTCGGTCCTATAGGGTCTCTGAGTCAGAATGGACTAGAGGGCAATGGGTTTTATATATATATATATATAAATTCTATATTTAATATGTATTTATATACATATATACCCACATACATATATATGTCATATACACACACATAGATACATACATATCCACGGCAGAGTAAAGGCAGCAGCAGAAAATCAGCAGCAGCAGAGAACCGTTTCTCTGCTGCTGCTTCTCACCATCTGCGCCATTTCTGGTGTAACAGCTCTCCTCATTTCCTTCTGAGTCCTCACCAGAATTGTCCTTGACATCCATAATTCCACCAACAGTCTCTTCAAGGCAATGCAGGCTTCTACTATTTAAAAACAAAACAAAACAAAACTCACTGCCATCGAGTCAGACTCATAGTGACCCTATAGGACAGAGTAGAACTGCCCCACAGAGTTTCCAAGGAGCGCCTGGTGATTCAAAGCGCCAACCTTTTGGGTAGCAGCTGTAGCTCTTAACCACTACACCACTAGGGTTTCCCTTTCATTACTAGGCACTTTAAAACTCTTCTAGCTTCTATCCAATCAATTTCAAAACTGCCTCCATATTGCAGGCATCTGTTAGAGCAGCACCCCACTCTCTGGGTATCAAATTCTGTCATAGTTATCTAGTGCTGCTATAACATAAATACCACAAGTGGATGGCTTTAACAAAGAGAAATTTATTCTCTCACAGTTTAGGAGGCTAGAAGTCCACAGTCAGGATGCCAGCTCCAGGGGAAGCTTTTCTTTCTCTGTTAGCTCTGGAGGAAGGTCTTTGTCATCAGTCTTTCCAGGTTGAGGAGCTTCTCAGTGCAGGGACCCTGGGTCCGAAGGACATGCTATTATCCTGGCTCTTGTTTCTTGGTGGTATGAGATCCCGTCTCTCTGCTTGCTTCTGTCTTTGATATCTCAAAACAGATTGACTAAAGACACAACCTAATCTTGTAGATTGAGTCCTGCCTCATTAACATAACTGCCTCTAATCCTGCCTCATTAACATCATAGAGGTAGGATTACAACGCATAGGAAAATCACATCAGATGACAAAATGGTGGACAATCATGCAATACTAGGAATCAAGGCCTAGCCAAGTTGACACATATTTTTGGAGGACACAATTCAATCCACGACAATGTCCAAAGTATGTCTAATTTTTCTTGGGAAAATATGACAGTATCCACTCATCTGAATAACCGTCTTTAACCCTTACTAGACATACGACCATGGACAATTTGCTTAGTCTTTGTAACTTCTAATTTAAGTTCTTTTTCTCCAAAGCTGGCATAAAAGGTTAACCTACGTGTGCAGTGAATTTGAATGGTCTTGGCAGAACTATTAACATAAGACATTTTAATAGAGAATAGTGGCCCTTTTTAATTATAGATTTTAGATAAATATGAATAGACTTACAAAAAAAACAAATTTGCAAGGCAAGAATGTTATTTAGGGTTACAACAAGCGTTGGTGGCATGAATGGAAATAAAGTAGGGAACTAGTTGGAGAAATATGTCATTTTATCAGCAGATATAATATCCAAAGACATACTCGTGAGTCTAAAGGTAGACATTTTCATAGCAGTGATGGGATATGCTTCCAATTGTTTTGAAATAAAAGTTTTAACAAAAGCAGAAACCATTTTAAAATCATCATTCCTCTCTGTCACCACCATACCACGGTGCTTTTTCAAGGGCAAAATCTTGACATAAGCCATGCTAAGCAAGATGAAGATACCCATCCTTCTTTGCTTAGAGCCATAGGCTCTTTCAAGGCCAGTGTGAAAAAACAATTGAATGTTAGAAAAGGTCAAAAGCCAGGATGAAGAGACATTCTGATTAAAAGCCTTGCCTGAAGACAGTGAGCCCTTTCCTGTTCTCTAATTCAAACATAAAGACATTTAGCTCATGCTAGTTTTCTGGTTAATTTTTCAAGAATATGGGTTGCTAGGGATCAGAATACTGTATGAGCTTCAAAAGATTTAAAAGACTCTGACTGGACCCAAACAGCTTGAATCGGGTCTCACTGCCAGCATAGCTCTGGTTCTTCCCTTTAATTTCTGCTTTTCTTCGTTCTTCACATTTCTTTTGACATCCTTCACAGTTTTAAAATACTCACTTTACAAGCCATATTATTTAAGACAAAGAATTTCTACAAAGCCTTGGAGGGGAACGAAGTTCTGTACTTTGCAAAGAAGCTAGCAGTAAAATATTTTTTAGAAATCAGTGGCATTGATACGTGAACCTCAAAAGATTTTAAAGGCTTAATTTTTATCCAAGGGATTTTAGTGCATTATACCTTAGAAGATCAAGTTTTCTTTTCATATTCCTATTACTTCCTGGTTTCAGCCAGATCTGAAATACCATAAAACAGCTTGACTGGGATTTTTTTTTTTTATATATGACACAAAATTTCCAAGCCGGAACATTCACGGAAACCGAGATTTCTTATTTATGCAATATGGGAAGCAAAGTAGAAAAAAGGAAGAGAATAATGTTAATAAGAATGGACAAGCATTCACTCTCTCTCAACCCATAAAGTTGCTATCAATCCCTGTACCTAATATTTGTAGAACCCAGGGCTGCAGTGCATATAGAGGTCCTCATACCACACGTGTAAACAGTATAAGTTAACACCAAGAAAGCAGTCTGTTAAATAAGTAAGTTCATCATTTCCTCTTATCTTAATGATTTTGCCTTTACAAGGACTTGGAAGGCCAGATTTGAAACTAGGCTTCGTGGATTTCTTGGATTTCCATCCGGAATATGGTGGTGTAGGGAGGGAAGACATATGCCCTGCACTCTCTCCCTACCTATAACTGGTTCTCTGCCCTGCCTACCATGGTCCCGCCCACACTTTGTGGGGTCTTGTGCTCATGCATATGCAGCTCAGCCCCCATAATCAAGCTTTATCTCTGTCCCGATAGTGGAGTGATGTACATATTAGTGGTGTGGTCTACCCTTGGGAAGAAGGATCCAGGCAAGAGGCCTGTTGTTGCAAATGAGCTCCAGGCTGTTTGGACAGGAAATTCCAGGAGCATAGTGCAGGGGTTGAGGGTGTGAAGGTCACTGTGGGCATGTTCTCTGGACTCATATATCCTTCCAACTTCTTGCCTAACAGCAGGGGCTTGCGGATTGCCCAGAGGAGGATCAGAGTGGGCGCCCTCTGCAATATAGACTCCACAGTACTTTCCTCTCTTCCTGAGGTCTAAGGGCAGAACTGGATTCTCTGACAGATTCACATACTATGTGTTTAGCATTACCAGTCTCACTGATGGGAGAACATGTCACCAGTTCAAAGAAAAAGATAAACGTCTGATCTAGGGTTTATACAAGAAAGGTCTCTGGGCTTACACACTTGTTTCAGATCCGATCTATTTTAGGAAACAGCCGTGGTGTTAATCCATGTAGAATTAACACCCTCAACCCTCTGCTACACACAACCTTTTGACATCCCGATTGGTCTGTTTAAACAGTCTTTGTTGAAATTGCTCAGTTTTTTCTCTCAAAGGCAGACAAATTTCTGCACAGACAGCCCGTTCAGAAAATATATCTTAGGGTCCCGGAGTGAATTATTGACTTTATCAGATAGTTGTCACATATACTTAACTTGCATGACTCTTCTCCACTGAAATTCATCCACCAATAAGTAATGAAAGCCCTTATCATCTGATTTTTTTCTTAAATAATATAGTGCTTTAGGGTGAGTAAATATTCACGGCTTTGTCCTGTCCTCATAAAAACAAGATTCATCAAGTAATAACCATTATGAATACTGACTTGTCCTCATCCCATCTCCTCCTGATTTGAAAAGTGCATGCCTATAGCAATTATATAATTTCTGTGGTAGATGCACTGGTCTTGACAAGAGAATTTAGCTACATGGTATTGGTATCCTTTCTGAATTGTGCGAGTATATCTAGTCGTCCTATTGCAAATGTATTTGGTTGCTTTAATATTTAGAAAAAGACCCAGGGATACTATGGCATAATCAGAAATTCAAACTACTCACTTTTTCTTTGTTTTCCTTGATGAAACCAAATTGCCTTGCTTTTTTTATTTGCCAGCTAGACATTCACATTTCAGTATTAAGCTATGATTTTGGTTTCTGTGGTTTCTCATTGATTCATTTGAATGCATCTGTAGAAGTCATCACATTAGGCAAATATCAGAATAATTATTGTTGCAGGCAAAGATCATCTATTAACGTTAAAATTAGTGGGCAAAGTATGATGAAAAGCAATATTTCTATAGGCTCAAAATATCTTCCCATGAGCTGCTTATTAAATACAAAGTGAAAAAGTCACTTTATAATGAGGAAGCCTGGTGGACAGCATCTTAACCAAATGATCAAAGTTTATTCCTTATGTACCCTCTTATATCACGTGACAAGAGAAGTACAAAACTGCTTTGGCAGTGATAAGTAAAATGCATAACCAATATGCAATAACTAAAATGCATACTAAAATAAGTATTTAAATACATATAAAATAAACTAAAATGCAATATTGTCATGGTAGAAATTTCAGACAGATTCAAAACTGAGGGATATTCTACAAAATACAGGAATAGATCCACATTTGTGCCCATTGCAAAGAAACGTGATCCAATAGAATGCAATAATTATCAAACAATATCATTAATATCATACACGAGTAAAGTTTTGCTGAAGATAATTCAAAACCATTTGCAGCAGTACATGGAAAGGAAAACGCCAGAAATTAAAGCCGAATTCAAAAGAAGACATGAGCACGGGATATAATTCCTGATATCAGATGGATCTTGACTGAAAGCAGAGAACACCAGATGACTGTGCAAAGCCACTCAATTGTGTTGTTGTTGTTAGGTGCCATCAAGTCGGTTCTGACTCATAGCAACCCTATGCACCATAGATGAAAAGCAAAATTCCTATAGACTCAAAATATCTTCCCATGAGATGCTTATTAAATACAAAGTGAAAAAGTCACTGCCCAGTCCTGCACCATGCTCACAATCATTGTTATGCTTGAGCCCATTGTTACAGCCACTGTGTCAATCCATCTCGTTGAGGGTCTTCCTCTTTTTCGCTGACCCTGTACTTTACCAAGGATGATGTCCTTCTCCAGGGACTGGCTCTCCTGATAACATGTCCAAAGTATGTAAGACATAGTCTCGCCATCCTTCCTTCTAAGGAGCATTCTGGTTGTACTTTTTCCAAGACAGACTTGTTCATTCTTTTGGCAGTCCATGGTATATTCAATATTCTTCGTCAACAGCACAATTCAAAGGCATCAATTCTTCTTCAGTCTTTCTTATTCATTGTCCAGCTTTTGCATGCATATAATGCGATTGAAAATGCCATGGCTTGGATCAGCTGCACCTAAGTCTTTAAGGTGCAACTTTGCTTTTCAACACTTTACAGAGGTCTTGTGCAGCAGATCGGCCCAATGCAATGCGTCGTTTGATTTCTTGACTGCTGCTTCCATGGGTGTTGATTATGGATCCAAGTAAAATGAAATCCTTGACAACTTCAATCTTTTCTCCATTTATCATGATGTTGCTTATTGATCCAGTTGTGAGGATTTTTGTCTTCTTTATGTTGAGGTGTAATCCATACTGAAGGCTGTGGTCTTTGGTCTTCATCAGTAAGTGCTTCAAGTCCTCTTCACTTTCAGCAAGCAAGGTCGTGTCATCTGCATATCCCAGATTGTTAATAAGTCTTCCTCCAATCCTGATGCCTCTTTCTTCTTCATATAGTCCGGCTTCTCAGATTATTTTGCTCAGCATACAGATTGAATAGGTATGGTGAGAGGATGCAACCCTGACACGGACATTTCCTGACTTTAAACCACATAGTATCCCCTTAATCTCTCCAAACAACTGCCTCTTGATCTGTGTATAGGTTCCTCATGGGTACAATTAAGTGTTCTGGAATTCGCATTCTTTGAAATGTTATCCATAATTTGTTATGATCCATACAGTTGAATGCCTTCGCATAGTCAATAGAACACAGGTAAACATCTTTCTGGTGCTGTTCTTTCAGCCAGGATCCATCTGACGTCAGCAATGATATCCCTGGTTCCACACCCTCTTCTGAATGCGGCCTGAATTTCTGGCAGTTCCCTGCCGACATACTGCTGCAGCCGCTTTTGAAAGATCTTTAGCAAACTTTTACTTGCATGTGATATTAATGATATTGTTTGATAATTTCCACATTTGCTCAGATCACCTTTATTGGGAATAGGCATAAATATGGATCTCTTCCAGTCGGTTGGCCAGATAGCTGTCTTCCTAATATCTTGGCATAGACAAGTGAGCACTTCCAGCACTGCATCCATTTGTTGAAACAGTCCAGTTGATACTGAGTCAGTTCCTGGAAGCTTGTTTTTCGCCAATGCCTTCAGTGCAGTTTGGACTTCTTCTTCCAGTCCCATCGGTTCCTGATCATACGCTGTCTCTTGAAATGGTTGAACATCGACCAATTCTTTTCGGTATAATGACTCTGTGTATTCCTTCCGTCTTCTTTTGATGCTTCCTGCATCATTTAACGTTTTCCCCATAGAATCCTTCACTATTGCAACTCGAGGCTTGAATTTTTTCTTCAGGTCTTTCAGCTTGAGGAATGCCGAGTGTGTTCTTCCCTGTTCGTTTTCTATATCCAGCTCTTTGCAAGTCATTATAGTACTTCACTTTGCCGTCTTGAGCCACCCTTTGAAATTTTCTGTTCAGTTCTTTTACTTCATCATTTCTTCCTTTTGCTTTATCTACTTGACGTTTAAGAGCAAGTTTCAGAGTCTCTTCTGACATCCATTTTG
>NW_004444038.1:2000026-2026668 GCF_000243295.1 Trichechus manatus latirostris
GCAAGTTTCAGAGTCTCTTCTGACATCCATTTTGGTCTTTTCTTTCTTTCCTGTCTTTTTAATGACCTCTTGCTTTCTTCATGTATGATGTCCTTGACGTCATTCCACAGCTTGTCTGGTCTTTGGTCATTAGTGTTCAATGCGTCAAATCTCTTCTTGAGATGGTCTCTAAACTCAGGTGGGATATACTCAAGGTTGTGCTTTGGCTCTTACAGACTTGTTTTAATTTTCTTCAGGTTCAACTTGAACTTGCATGTGAGCAGTTGATGGTCTGTTCCTCAGTCAGCCCCTGGCCTTGTTCTGACTGATAACATCATCTCTTTCCACAGATGTAGTCTCTTTGATTCCTGTGTATTCCATCTGGTGAGGTCCACGTGTATAGTCGCCTTTATGTCGGTGAAAAAAGGTATTTGCAAGGAAGAAGTCATTGGTCTTACAAAATTTTATCATGTGATTTCCGGCATCATTTCTATCACCAAGGCCATATTTTCCAGCTTCTGATCCTTCTTCTTTGTTTCCAACTTTCACATGCCAAACACCGGTAATTATCAACGCATCCTGATTGCATGTTCAATCAATTTTAGACTACAGAAGTTGGTAAAAATCTTCCATTTCTTTGTCTTTGGCCTTCATGGTTGGTGTGTAAATTTGAATAATAATTCTCGTATTAACTGGTCTTCCTTGTAGGCATATGGATATTATCCTATCACTGACAGCATTGTACTTCAGGATAGATCTTGAAATGTTCTTTTTGATGATGAATGCAATGCTGTTCCTCTTCAAGTTGTCATTCCCAGCATAGTAGACCATATGTTTGTCCAATTCAAAATGGCCAATACTAGTCCATAACCCCCACAGTACGACAAACTGACAGACAGGTGGGGGATTCAATTGTGTGGATCATAATAAATTACGGATAACATTGTGAAGAATGGAAATTCCAGAACACTAAATTGTGCTCATGCAGAACCAGTACATAGACCATGAAGCAGTCGTTAGAAACAAACAAGGGGTTACTGCATGGTTTAAAACCAGGAAAGGTGTGCATCAGGGTTATATCTTTTCATTGTACTTAATCTGTATGCTGAGAAAATAATCCAAGAAACTGAACTATATAAACAAGAACATGGCATTAGGATTGGTGGAAGACTCATTAACAACCTGCAATATGCAGATGACACAACTTTGCTTGCTGAAAGTGAAGAGAATTTGAAGCATTTACTGATGAACATTAGACTACATCTTCAATATGGATTGCACCTCAACATAAAGAAAACAGAAGTCCTCACTACTGGATGAATAAGCAGCATCATGATAAAAGGAGAAAAGAGTGAAGTTGTTAAGGATTTGATTTTACTTGGATCCATAATCAACACCCATGGAAGCAGCAATCAAGAGATCAAACGACGTATTGCATTGGGAGAATGTGCTGTAAAAGATCTTAAAGTGTTGAAAAGATGTCATTTTTGAGGACTATGGTGTGCCTGACCCAAGCATGATATTTTCATTTGCCTCATCTGCATGTGAAAGCTGGTCAATGAATAAGGAAAACTGAAGAAGAATTGATGCATTTAAATTATGGTTTTGGTGAAGAATACTGAAAATACCATGTACTACCAGAAGAACGAACAAGTTGTCTTGGTAGAAGTCTAGCCAGGGTGCTCCTTGGAAATGAGGATGGGGAGACTTCATCTCACACACTTTGGACATGTTATTAGGAGGGACCAGTCCTTGGAGAAGGACATCATGATTGGTAAGGTAGAGGGTCAATGAAACAAAGGAAGACTCTCAACAAGATGGATTGACACAATGGCTGCAACAATAGGCTCACACACAGTAATGACAGTGAGGATGGTGCAGGACCAGGCAGTGTTTCCTTCTGTTGTACACAGGGTCGCTACGAGTAGCAACCAACTTGGCGGCACCTAACAACAAGTAACAACAACACTCTTCAAAAGTTTCTAGGTAATGAAAGGCAAAAAAAGGGAAAGGAACAGGTTAGAAGAGACAAAAGAGACATGGAGACTAAATGTATTCTAGAACCTGGAGCAAGAAAAAGGACATAAGTGGGAAAATTGGAAAAATTTTAATAAAGTTTGCGGATTAGTTAGTAGTATACTACACTAGTAGTGTTATTAGTTAATAGGAATAGTTTTTGTTATACTATTAGTAATAGTAATTATTAGTTCATAGTAAGTGTTCATTTCCTGATTTCAATAAATACACTATGGTTACAGAAGGTGTTGACATTAGGGGAAGTTCAGTGAAGGGTATACAGGAAGTTTCTTCTATTTTTACACATTTCCATAAGTCTAAATATATTCCAAAATTAAAAGTTAAAAAAACAAACAGGAGATGCTCAGCATTCGCTGTTTCCTCTTTGCTCCTGTCCTTGCCTGTGCCTGGAATGCAGGGCCAGTGTTGGAAGTGGAGCAGACACCAGGTAACGAGCACAGGACAAATGTGTCATACTAAAGGCAACTGGGCAGAAACAGAGAAAGGCTCTGAGCCTCTGCTGGCTTGCCAGTCTGCAGCTGCTACACCAGCCTAAGACTCCCTGCCTGCTCCAACTTTCTGCAAAAGATATATGTATATATTTGATTAAGCCCCTTAAAACAATAAAACAATGAATTCTGATATTTTTTAACTGCCACTCATGCTTTTGAAATGAAAAGACTTTCATTATAAAATAATTGTTTTCTGTGATTACAGAAAAATCTAGGGGTGTCTTTAAGTTAACAGTCAAGGATCTGTATGTTTCTTTTTCTGGAGGAACTTGTATAATACTGATGTCTGTTCAGCATGGAAGTCACTAAGAATAATGTACTCAATATAGATGCATGATATCAAGTCCATGATACAACAACAGCTTACATTTCACAAAATACGTCATATGCATTGTCTTATTTAATAGCCTTAGAAATTATTTGTAGTACATGTTGTTAGTTTCCTTTGAGGAGGAAATGGATATTCAAAGAGGCTCGATAAATTATTCATGATCATATGGCTACTGTGGTGGTTCTAAAATATGCCCACAATGATTTTGTTGCTTTTACACTTTGAATGTGGAGTCTAGTTCTCCTGCTCTGGAGTATGGACTCACCTTAGTGACTGGCTTCCAATGAATAGAATATGTGTTAATGATGAAGTATGACTTCTAAGAGTAGATCATAAAAGGTACTCTGGTTTCCTTCTTGCTCTTTCTTGGATCAGTCATTCTGGGGGAAGCCAGCTGCCATGTTGGGAGCGCAGTCAAGCTTCTAGAGAGGAACTAGGGTCTCCTGCCAACAACTATGTGAGTAAGTCATCCTGGAAGCAAATTCTCAAACCCCAGCCAAACCTTCAGATGACTGCAGCCTTGGCCAACACCTTGACCACAACCTATTGAAAGACCCGAAGTCAAAATCATCCAGCTAAACTGTAACCAAATTCCCGATTCACAGAATCTGTAAGAGATAACAAACATTTATCTGTTTTATGTTGTTTCAATCCACTAAGTTTTGGGATAATTTGTTATGCAGCAATAGAAAATTAATACACCTACTAATGCCAAAGGCTGGATTTAAATCCAGCTCCTTTGATCCTAGAGTTCTTCTTATCATACCACAGTGGCCTTCTCCTGGAAGAACTGTAAGTCAGTCTATCATTTTGTTACAAATATGATAATCTAGACGTGAAGGAAACTTTGTAGATATTGGTATCGATAAAGGGAGGCATTTGCCATGTTGCAGATGTTCTCAAACTTAAAAAGATGTTAACTTCGGATGCTAAATGATTTGTCATCTGATAAGACTCAATGTTATTTGAGGTTGACAACATAATACCTTTCATTTTGTCTCATAAAATCTTTCATAAACTTAGTAGGGCTGCATAATAATGCTTCCTTGGATTACTTCCCTAATGAAATCCCTGCTTCTTCTAGGTGAGTCTTTAAAAAGATGCACAGTGGCAGTCTTCTTGCTGTCTCACTGCTTCAGAGCACAAGTTCCAGCATGACAAAACATTTTATGGTTAACAGGGAGGACAGGTAGAAAATTTCTGGAGTCTCCAAATTATTTAATGGAATATATAATGGCAGTGTCCTAGGATAAACTTCATACTGTAGAAGGAGGAAAAACATTGTTCCTCAGGATGTATAACTGCAATGGTATGATCACTTTAGAAAAGGTAACTAAATCAGAGTAACAGTATTTAGCTACTCTAGAGCCCTGCTGGCGCAGTGGTTAAAGCAATCGACTGCTAACTGAAAGGTCGGCGGTCCGAAACCACCAGAAGCTCTGTGGGATAAAAATGTGGCAGCCTGCTTCCACAGAGATTTACAGCCTTGGAAACCCTACGGGGTCGCTATGATTTGGAATGGACTCGACACCAGTGGGTTTATTGGTATAGAATTATTAGACTTTATAATATTTGTATTTGTCTTTAGGTTTTGTATTTACATCTAATGACAAAATGTTTCAGATAGAATAAATACCAGTAAAAAAGGGCATATCATGCACACGTGAATATTATGGGGTATAGCAATTTTTCATGATAGTTCTTAGATGATTAAATTTCATTGTTTTATTTTGATGTAGCCACACACACACACGCACACGCACGCACGCACACACACACATTCTTGCCCAACAGGTAGATGTGATGATTGTGCTTCTCTCCCAAATCTACAAATGGCAACAAAAGCAGCAAAGTGCCCAACCGAAAAAAAACAAAACAAAAAACAAACAAATCCATTGCCGTGGAGTTGATTCTGACTAATAGTGACCCTATAGGACAGAGTAGAACTGCCCCCTAGGGTTTCCGAGGAACACCTGGTGGATTCAAACTGCCGACCTTTCGGTTAGCAGTCATAGCTCTTAACCACTACGCCACCAGGGTTTCTGCAAAACACCCAGAACAGCTTTAATGAAACTTCAAGGAGAAAATGGAACATGGCTTGCAGGCTTTAAAGATCTCCCACATGTGTTCTCATCTTGGAATCAGTTATTCGTACTGCCCCATATCATATGTGACAAAGGACAGATACTGTCTAAAAATACATGCGTCTTAGCAATGCTTCCTGCATGCAAATAGGCTCTTCTTTTCAACATAACATGACTTTCCCAGTCATATGGAAGGGAAATATCAATGGCAGGACTAGTGGCAGCCCGCCACTCTCCCATTGTCTCAGTGTTCTTTTTTTCCTTCTTATTTGAACTCAACTAAGTTGCTAATGGCTTTAGTATGTGTGTGTCCATGTCTGAGTTTCTTCAGTCAATGTGGTCAACAACTGACTCCTTTTTTTCTCAAATATATGTTCCATTGGTTCACTGGTGTGTTTCCATTCTAAAAGTAGGGACAGATCTGAAGTTGTCAAGTATTTCAAGTATTTTTTTGGTGTTCAAAGAACTCCATACTGCAATTTAGTAAAAAAAGAGAAATAAATTTTAAAAAGTAAAAAAAGATGTGCAAAATTGTTTAAATAAAACGTAGCCTAAAAATAGTTGATATTTATTTTTTGTTGGAGGCCTACACAATTGTCTTTAGAACTGTAAAAATTATTACTTATATTTGCTAATTATCTTCCTTTGGATTTTACATTACATAAAAATGAACAACTCAAGGGAGAAACATGACTAAAACTCACATGACTAGGAAAACAGAAGAATATGAAATTTTTAAAATCAGGATGTGAGGAAGACTTCTGACATGTAAAAAGTGTAGAAGTTGTCACTCTCATTCTTAAAACCAGAACAACTGGATAACTGAAGGTCTGTGACCTTTCTTGGGACCATCATAGAATTGAGGTGGCAGGGCAAACCAAAAGAAAACCAAACTCATTGCCATCTAATTGACTGCAACTCATGGAGACCCTATAGGACAGGGCAGACCTGCCCAATCGGGTTTCCAAGAAACAGCTGGTGGATTCCAACTGCTAGCCTCTTGGTTAGCTGCTGTAGCACTTAACCACTGTGGCAGGATAAAGTGCCACCTAATTCAGACAGACATGGCTAAAATCTGTTTACCAGGAGCAGAAGCCACTGGAGGCATAAACTGATTGGAACACTTATATGATAATTGTGATGAATTATTGGAGATGGACTGTGAACTAGCATGAGCGGGAGAAACTCCTGGGAACCACAGTCTTTTGGGTGCCTCCACAGTTAGGGATTTATCTCAGGAGCTCCACCAAGTGCTCACAGTGAAGATGCAAGAAAGATTCCTCATGGCTCTGAAACTGGGAGGAGGGGAGAAAACATTGTGAAATACACCCAGAGACTTCTCCATACAAAGACCTTTTCCATAAGAGGGAAGAACTTGCCAGAACCTTATCTTGTTTGGGGGAAGGGAAGTCCACCAACTCCAGCCCCCTCTAGCCTCTCTCTCTTACATAAGGGAGGAGGGACACAGTCAACAGGGGTGAGGGCTTCAAGAAAATAAACTGGGAATGTTGCAGGCAGGGATGTGAGAAGAGGCCCAAAGCAAGAGGGAAGCTGTACTACTGGAGAGATAGTTGTAAATGTCATAGACCCAAGATACAGGCCAACTCAAAGACAAAGATTTAATTTGTAAGATTATAGAATATTTCCCCTCCCCAATAATTTACCACCACACCAACAAGGTTCTGATATAGTGTCTTAGGCTGGATTCTCTAGAGAAGCAAAATCAGTAAAGTGTATAAATATATATAGAGAGAGACTTATATCAAGGAAACTGCTCATGGGATTGTAGGAGCTAGAATGTCCCAAGTCTGTGGATCAAGGCAGAGGCCTCTCCCAATTCACACAGCTACAGAGCTGGCGAGCCCAAGATCAGCAGGTTGGAGATCAGGGCTCCAGCTCATAGGCTGTGAAGGTCAATGAATTCCAAGATCGGCAGGCAAGACCACAAGGTTTCTCCTGATTCACATAGCTACAGGGGCTGGCAAACTCAAGATCGGCAGGTCAGAGAGCAGGGCTCCACTCAGGCTGTGAAGATTGACAAATCCCAAGTTTGGCAGATAAGCTGACAGCTCAAGTCCCAAGAACCGGAGGTCAGACGAACAGGACGCAGCTGCAGGATCCAGAGCAAGCAAAAAGCCAGCATGTCTGCTTATATTCAGATGCAGGCCACACCCCCAGGGAAACTCCCTTTCCACTGATAGGCTACTCACAGCATATTCAATCATGGGAGTGATCACATATAAACACTGAGAATCATGGCCCAGCCTAGGTGACACACAATCTTAACCATCACAGTCCACCTCTTGTAAACTTGGCACATGCACACATTTCCTTAAACCGTACATAACCTCTGAATAAAGACAATTAGAAAGTCATACTTGTGCCTAACATGATACAACTAACACAAGTACAATAAAAAATGCACTAGCCCCATTTACATCTTATATTTTATAAGTGAAGGAAACAAAAATATTTGATGCACACATACAAAGCAGAAATACTCATAACAACTACAGACCCCGTTTCTGCAACTGATCACTTGGCCTTAACTGGTATTTAGAACTACCTTCTTCCACCACCCATTCTGTATTCCCTTTGCCCTCAGCAAGCACCTTGGCTAATCATGGTTCTTTGCCTGGTGGTGTGACCCAAACCTTCATTCCTGAAGGGTCTGGGTCATTAGTAGTCATGTCATAATTGGGTTGCTGCAGTTTTCCATAGATGACCAAGACAAGGGAACCTCACACCACCAAGAAAGCAGTGCCAGGAGTAGAGCGCATCCTTTGGACCTGAGGTTCCTGTGCTGAGATGCTCCCAGACCAAGGGAGGACTGATGACATGGACCTTCCTCCAGAGCCGACAGACAAAGCATTCCCCAGGAGTGACGCCCTGAATTTGAACTTGTAGCCTACTGAACTGTGAGAGGATGGACTTCTCTTTGTTGGAGCCATCCACTTGTGGTATTTCTGTTAGAGCAGTACTAAATGACTAAGACATATAGTAACAGTGGATTACAACTGAAAGAGCCTCAAGACAGAGACTCTTTCTGAGAAGAAGTACTTAGGGAAGCCCAAAGTCAAAATAAACAAAAAACCCAAACCCATTGCCATTGAGTTGATTCCAACTCATAAGGAACCTATAGGACAAAATAGAACCACCCCATAAGGTTTCCAAGGAGTGGCTGGTGGATTCAAATGGCTGATCTTTTGGTTAGTGGCCAACTGTTAACAGCTGTGCCACCAGGGCTCCCCAAAGTCAAGAGGAGAGACAAAAAAAAAAGACACCAGAGAAATTTGAAGCCTCTGGCACCTACAGCAACAGAAAACATTAAACACAGCCAACTCCTAGCCAGGTTAACATTTATCCTTACACTATAGATCTAGTTACCTCAGTTCCTATTATCTGATATGACATATGTGATTTTCACAAAAAATTACATGACATATCCAAAGGCAAGGGGAAAAAAAATTTTGAAGAGATAAAACAAGCTTCAAAACCAGATTTAGATATGACATAGATTCTGGAATTCACCAACAGGTATTTAAAATAAGTAGGCTTAATATTTTAAGGACTATAATAGAAAAACTAGACAGCATTGAAGATCAAATGTGTCATGTAAGCAGAGAGACAGAAACTCTAAGAAAGGATCAAAAGGAAATGTTAGAAATAAAAACCACTCTAACTTAAATAAAGAATGTCCTCAATGGGCTCATTAGGAGACTTGACACACTTCAGGAAAGAATTAATAAGCTTGAATATAGGTGACTAGAAACTTCCAAAACTGAAATGCAAAATAAGAGGGTGGTGGTGGTGGAGGGTCCAAGAGACCAGAACACCAAAGAACTGAGGGACAATACCAAAAGGTATAACACATATATAATTAGAATAGCAGAAGGAAAAGAAAGGTTGAATGTAGCAGAAGAAATATTTGAAGTAATAATGGTCAAGAAATTTCCAACATTAATGGTAGATAAAAACCACTGATTCAGGAAACTCAGAGACTACCAAATAAGATAAGTAACAGTGAAATACTACTACTATTACTTCTACTAATAATAATGTTTAAGAATATCATTTTCAAACTGCAGAAAACCAAGGATGAAGAGAAAATCTTGGAAGAAGACAGAAAAAAATACTTACAGAAAAACAAAGAAAATCTAGAAACAAGAATAGTGAGTCAAGTGAATATATAAACGTGTTAAAAGAAAAACAAAACAAAACACCAACTTAGAATTTTATATTCAGTGAAATATCTTTTGAAATTGAAAGAGAAATAAAAACTTTCTCAGACAAACACCTAGTGAATTCCCTTCTAGCAAACTTTCTGTGCAGGAAATATTAAAATAAGTTCTTCAGACTGAAGGAAATAGGTCAGAAACTTGCAGCTACATAAAGAAGATCATCAGAGAAGGAAAAAAGGAAGATAAAACCAAATTGCTTGTGTTTCTTATTCTTTATTGATCTAAGAGATAACTATTTAATGTAGTAATATTAACATAGTGCTGGGAGATTACAGCATATGGACAAAAGAAATGAATGAGAGCAAAGTAATATCACACAGGATAGGAGAGAGGAATTGGAAATGCTCTATGATACATTAGCGGAGCTACATGTGAAGAGGTATAGTGTTATTAAATAATGGAATTAGATTGGTTAAAAATGTATACTGTAAACTCTAGGGAACCACATTTTTTTAAAGAAGTATAACTGATAGACTAAAAGAGGAGAAAAAGTGGAAACATAAAATCTCAATTAAAACCAGAGAAATCAGATAAAGAGTGGAAGAAAGAAAGAACAACAACAACAAATAATTCAAGGAATATAAAACAGTTACAAAGCTGGTAGATATGAATCCGACTATATCAATATTCACTTTAAATACAAATGGTCTAATTACACAAATTTAAAAAGACAGATACTGTCAGTGGATAAAGAATTAAGACCCAACTATATGTTGTCTACCAGAAACACACTTTAATTATAAAGATTTAGGTTAAAAGAAAAGAGATGTGAACAGATAGATCATGCTAACACTAATCAAAAGAAATCTGGAGTAACTATATTAATTTCAAACAAAGCAGATTTCAGAACAAGGGAGATTGTTAGGTGTAAAGAGAGACATTACATAATGATAAGACAGTCAATTCTCCAAGAAAACAACAATCCTAAACATGTATGTACCTAACAAGAGAACATCAAAATACACAAGGCAAAAACTAACGGAACAGAAAAGAGTAATAGAAAAATCCATTACAGGTAGTCCCAGACTTAGGATGGGGTTCCATTCCGCTGACTCCATCCTAAGTTAATTCTGATGTTAAGGCAAATACCTTATTATTATTATTATTATTTTAGTTTTCATTATTATTGCCTTTTATTATCAGTATCTTTATAAATCTGATCTTTATTTTTCTTTGGGGGTTGGAAATATTACATATAAGCTTATGGATGTATTTTAATATATACATAATAAAAACACAGATCATAAAAATTTACTCAAACAATGAAGAAGAGTTGGATGAATATATGAATAATCAGAATTTGAAATTTATATATATATATAATTAATAATAAAATAAAATGTCTTCAAGTTAATTCTAACTCACGGTGATACCAAGTGTGTAGAGGGAAACGCTCCATTGGGTTTTCAAGGCTGTGAAAATTTCCAAAGCAAATTTGCAGGTCACTCTTCTGAGTCACCTCTGAGTACGTTCAAACTGTCAACTTAAACACTCACAGTAGCTGAGCACTTAACTGTTGGTGCCACTAAGGAACTCCTCCATTTTACAATTAAAAAAAAAAATCCATTGCCGTCATGTCAATTCAGACTCATAGTTACCCTATAGGACAGAGTAGACTGCCTCATAGAGTTACAAGGCTGTAATCTTTATGGGAGCAGACTGCAACATCTTTCTCTGCAGAATGGCTGGTGCGTTTGAACCTTTTACCTTTCCATTAGCAGCCGAGCACTTAACTACAGTTGACACCAGGACTCCTTTACAGTAAAAACCAAAACCAAACCCATTACTGTCTAGTCAATTCTGACTCATAGAGATCCTATAGGACAGAGTAGATCTGCCCCATAGGGTTTCCAAGGACAGTCTGGTGGATGCGAACTGCCGACCTTTTGGTTAGCAGCCAAACTCTTAATCACTGCGCCACCAGGGCCCCTTCTTTACAATAGCTTCCTATAAATTAAATACTTAGATATAAATCTAAGAAAATATGTACAACAGTTGTGTGTGGAAAACCATAAAATCCCAATAAAAAATCATAGAAGGTCTAAATAAACGGAGAGATGTTTCATGTTCATGGATTAGAAGATGCAATACAGTTAAGATGTCAATTCTTCCCATCTTGATCTATAGATTCACTGCGATCTCAATAAACTTCCGAGGAAAGTAGATATCAAAAAACTTACTCTAAAGTTTATATTAAAAGCAAAAAACCTAGAGTAACCAACCCAATACTGAAGGAGAAAGGAAAACTGGAAGACTTCTACTACTCGATTTCAAGATTTACTGTAAAGCTACATTATTCAAGACATCATAGTATTGGCCAAAGAATGAAAACATAGATCAATGTAACAAAATTGAGAACCAAGATATCAAGGCATGCAAATAGAGTCAACTGATCTTTGGCAAAGGGGCAAAGGCAATTCAAACGAAAAATTATAGTCTTTTGAACAAACAATGCAGGAAGGAGGGAGGAAGGGGGATCATAGCTTAGGAAGCACTGAGTTCCTGTTTATGGTAGTGGAGAACTTGGCAAGGATCATTAGCGATGATAACATATCATGATTAATGTCATTGTTTTCATTAAATTGTACACATGAAAACCTTTGAATTGGCTAATGTTGTGTTATATATATTTTTACAAAAAAATTAAAAATAAACAAGAAAGTCTAAAAAATTGTCACAGTCAAGACACACCTAAGGAGACATGACAAGTAAACGTACTGTAGTTTCCTGGATGGATTATTACAACAGAAAGAGCGTAAGGTAAAAACTAATGAAATCTGAAGAAAGTATGGCCTTTATTTAATAATAATATGTTAATTATATTGGTTCATCAATTGTAACAAATATATCAAATTAATGTAAACTCTTAATAATAGGAGAAACTAAGTGTGGGTATGTGAGTGCTTCTTTTGCCTTTTTTAAATTTTTCAGTAAATCTAAAACTATTCTAAAATCACTCTAAAAATGAAAGTCAGGAAGTGGGATAGCAATGAAAGGAGAAAACAAGTAAATAAAAGAACAAGAGAATAGGGTTATTTTTAGTGATCTATTCTCACTATTGTGCTTGTACGGAGACTGTAATATAAATTCAGTCAGAGTTTATTAGAAGCATTGAGGTGTATAAGGAGTATCTGTATTAACCAAATGATTCTGGTTTATGTGCAGAAGCATACCTAGTCAAACATGGTAATTCAGTTTATATGTTTTTGACTCTGTTGTCCGAGCCATCTTGATTTTTATAGTCTGTCCTTCACATTGTGTTGTTACAAAAAGTGAAATAATACAGTGATTATTTGAATAGAGTGTCAGAGCTTCAGATAATAGAGTGGTAAGGTAGGGGAAGTTGGAGAGAGAAGATTCCAGTCCATGTAATAGAACCAAAAACCAAACCCGTTGCCATCTCGTGTATTCCGACTCATAGTGACCCTGTAGGACAGAGTAGAACTACTCCATAGGGTTTCCAAGGAGCAGCTGGTGAACTCGAACTGCCAACCTTTTGGTTAGCAGCTGAGCTCTTAACCACTGCACCACCAGGGCTCCATAGTAGTTAATTAATTACTGTGGTCAACATTTTAATATGAAATAGTATATGGAGATATTCATACAGCTGCATATCTGATAGATTGAAAGGATCTACACCCCAGACTGGGGTGTTACAAGAATGCTGAGGGACATAGAGGCTTTTATTTATTCAGTAGTAGATTTCAAATGTTGTTCTTGCAACTATTAAGTTCTATTATCAATAAAACTTGAAAGACAACTAGGTCACACAAAAAGGCAATAGTTTGCAAAGTTACCATAACTTACCTTAGCATCACTTCAAAAGAAGGGTTTTTCTAGAGGAAGTTGATTGTGAGAAGAAGGTCAGAGTTTTCTTACCTTAGTTTATTACCTCTTTGTATTTCAAAAAACGAGAACAGCCTTTATTTTTGGCAGTCTTCAGAAAAGAAAATATTTTTTTCTCTCTTCAAATTGCTGTTTCGGTACTCAAAAAAAACGAATGAAGAGTTGCACATGCAGTTCAAAAATGAGAAGTATTTCTTTTCCTTGAAAATGCTTCCTCACATCAGCTCTAAATTCAGATTTGTCCTCAAGTGTGTGTTTTATACATTCTGAAGGTCTGGCCCTGTATCAAAAGAAAATAATGCTCACTTCACAAAACTTTTCAAGGTGGTGATTCAGAGCGGTATATTAGTAACAATGAAGGCAAACTTAACTCCTCATACATCACAGCGAGGAGCAGCTAGTTACCACAAACCCCACTGAAAGGCTGGCATCAGCATTACTCTTAAGGGCAAAGCAAATACCTACATTCAGAATATATAGCCATCAGATACTCTTAAATTGATGGACCAAACTACTATCTCCTTCCATTGCAGACCTGTCTGCCTCTGCTATCCACCACTGCCAGTTGCTGTTGAATCAACTCTGACTCATGACAACCACATGTGCGTTGGAGTAGAACTGCACTCCATAGCGTTTTTAATGGTCGATTTTTTGCAAATAGAACAATGGGCCTTTTTTTGAGGTGCCTCTAGGTGGACTCCAACAGCCAACCTTTTGGTTATCAGCTGAGTACTTAACCATTTGTGCTACCCAGAAACCGCTCTACTATAGAGATTGCGAAAGTAAAAATTCATTTTCCCTCCTCTCTGGTGATTAGGAATGGTTACTTCTGGGTCACCATGTGCAAGTCAAAGTCTATTAATAACACTCCCTCTCCTTCTTGGTTCTCCCTACCTAGAGGTAGCATAGCCATAGCAGGAAGATACAGGGGTCTAGCTTCTTGCTGTAGTTGCTCCCAACTGCCTACTCCTGAATTTCTTATTGCACATGGTAAATAAAGGCTTTGTGTTTAGGTCACCACTGTAACATACTCTGTTACTAGCAGGTGAACCTAGTCCTTACTGATGTGATAAGTAAAGTGATAGTAAAAGTCTGTGATGTCTTTTAAATGGTTAACACTCTATGGGCCCCAGTGAATAACATCCATGATACTGAAGAAAATTGTAATAATAGATATTATTTAGGTGGGTTAACTGCATTCAAAGAATATTTTGAATGCATTAATTCAGTAATTCTCAAAGAAGCTCTGTGAGAAAGATGTTATTATCATCCCCATTTTCTTGCTGAGCAGACTGAGTTTAAAAGAAGTTTTGATAATTGGTATTTATTACTGTGTTCACACAGCTGGTGACTGATGGAATTTAGGCTGTGAACCCCAGGTCCTCTGATTCAGAGGTTAAACTCCTGCAACTTCTCTACCTCTGGACTTTCTATGATATGAGATATTAGGTCTCTTATTATTCAGTGTACTTTTATTAGAGTCAGAGCACATCCTAACAGATATACATCAAATTTGAAAATAATCACATTTCTAGAATAGTAGATGATAGTCTGTCTTGGAAGAAGTAGAGCCAGAGTGCTTCTTGGAGGCAAGGATGATGAGACTTAATTTACATACCTTGGACAAGTTCTCAGGAGGGAGCAGGTCCTGGAGAAGGACATCATGCTTGGTAAAGGAGAGGATCTATGAAATAGAGGAAGAATCTCAACAAGATGGATTGACACAGTGGCTGCAACAATGGGCTCAAACACAGCAGTGATTGTGAGGATGGCACAGGACCAGGCCGTGTTTCGTTCTGTTGTACATAGGGTCGCTGTGAGTCGGAATCGACCTGATGGCACCTAACAACAACAACAACAGATGATACAATCAAGCTTGGATATATTATGTAATAGAAATTCATTCACTCAACAAATAAATATGCATCACCTAACGTGAGCCAACTCCATATTATGCACAAGGGACATAATGATAAGCAGAAATAGACACAGCCCTGCCCTCCTGATCTGCCAGTGCAGTGGTAAAGATAAACAAATCAAATAATAATAAAAAGCAATGTAGGTTTACAAAGAGAATCCAAGAGGGGAAATCTTGTCTTACCTGGTAGTCAAAGAAAAGCATCACGACAAAGAAGAAATGAGATGAACTCAGATGATGAACAGGAATAAACCAAGCAAAGTGTGGCAGAGAAAAAAGATTTCAGGTGAAAAAAATAGCACTTTCAAGATTCTGTGGTGGGAACAAGCTGAGAGATATGTGAAAAGTCTAGTGTAGTTTGAAACAGCAAATGAAGGGAAGTCTGGCTCACGATGACACTAGAGAGAAGAAGAAAAGAGGTATCAGCAGTCGAACAAGAGGGCCTTGTAGGCCAGGCATAGCATTTTGGTCTTTATTCTGAGAGCAATGGGAAATCATTGGTTTTTAGTATTCAGATAAATAATCGGATATGCATTTGGCAAAGACCGCTCTGGGTAATAGATGGGGAATAATTTCGATGGATTAGAGGATGCATAATGTGGCAGAAATGAGAGGCTAATGCTGTGGTCTGTGTGAATAGGTGTGGATGGAAATGGTGATGGTGGTTAAGATAGAAGCAGACAGAGGTGAGAGATATTTAGAAAGCAAAATCAGCAGAGCTTGGTGATAGAATGGATATGGCCACAGGTGAAAGTGGTAGGGAGAGAAAGTATTCAAGTATTAGACTAGATAACAGGACAGAAGGTAGACCCATTGCTAGAAGTAGGGAATACTTGAAAAGAATGGAAGAGGTTTGTAAAGGAAAAGAATGAATTCTCTTTTGGCCATAGCAGATTTTGAGAGGTGTTTGAAACATCCAAATAAAATGTCAAATAAGCTATTGTCGGTAGGGCTTGGATCAGTGGAGAGTTCTGGACTAGAAATATAAATTTGTGAGAACTGGTTTTAACATCTGGCTGGTTCCCTCATTAGTTGATGAATTACATAAAATTTTAGCATGTACTTATTTGTATATCTATGGGAGGCATGATTTTACCTTTTGGAAAATGACGTGTTAAGAGGTTTAGATGTCATCTACCAAAATATCCAGCTGATTAACTTGACCGAGCCAGGTAAGCAGCTTTGGCAGAGACGTGCACCTCGTGGACAGCTGAAGCCAATGCACAGTTTGTCTTGGCTCCCAGAGAGGATCCAAGATGGCTGTAGAACTTTAACTTTGCTGACTCTTTGTTGCTTTAGTATTTTTTTCTACTGACTTTGTGTTTTGTTTTATTTCTTGTTTATAGATGACTTATCATTAATTCCCCATTGGAGGAAACGAAAATGAGGAATTTGGTTTTCAGATCTGACAGTGTGGTGATGGCGGCAGATGGATGATAGAGCTCTGGTTTCTGTTGGGTGAGGAAGGGCAGATAATCTGGTTTATTAGTCCCGTTGTCTATTTGTCTATTTGTGAGCTCAAATCAGTTAAGAATTGCAGACACTTTGGGAAGTAGAACAGCTCTTTGAGGTCTGGACAGATTAATTTTTGTACCTCTGTGTTTATTTCTGACCTGTGACTGAAGTTGTAGAAGTAAAGCTAGAAGCTCACTAATGTACCTGTGTCTATAATGGAAAAAGATGTTCGTTTTTGCCTTTAAGCAGGTGTAAGGGATGTATATAACTGTAGTAAGTCATTAATGTGTGTTCATGACCTTTGCTAGTCTGCTAAATAAGAGCATAGAGCTCCCAATTCTCAATTATTCACCTTTCACCCCAGTTTTCTCTGTGAAATGATTATAATCAATATGGATGATTGAGACTCTACTAGAAGCAACAGAGAAGGAAAAATACAAGTGGGTATCTATTTTTGCATTTCAAGAAGAAAGAGTCCGATTTTGTCAAGTGACAGATTGTTCCAGAATTTGAAAGAGCATAAACGCATTCAAAACTCATTGCTGTCAAGCTGATTCCAACTCATAGCAACCCTATAGGACAGAGTAGAACTGCTCCTTAGAGTTTCCAAGGAGCGCCTGGTGGATTTGAACTGCCAACCTTTTGATTAGCAGCTGTAGCTCTTAACCACTACGCCAACAGGGTTAGTGAAGGAAAAACTTGGAAAGTAAAATATTACTTTTTTTTGTAATACCTGAGTCCAAAAAGAGACTGAAATGTATTTCATTTTGGCAAAGTGCACCCAGTTTTGGTATGCTTACTTCCTTGGTTTACCCATTAGTGACTTGCCTGCAATGTGAAAGCTTATTCCTTATCTTCTTTGTAATTTGCCTAGGTAACAGATTCTGTATCTTACATGAGTAATCTTCTGCGTTGACTTTAATTGATTATTAGGAATAATAACAAAGTTTTCTAACTTATGAAAGAGCTAAAGTTATTTACAGCCATGTTACCTTCTATGTTTACTTTAAAATATTTTATTGTCCCTTTAATTTAGTTAACCAAGTATTGTTTTGCAGGTGGTCTTATCCTGAACATGCCCCAAATCTCCTCCAGCAAGTCTTTAGCTTTTGACTTTCTAAAACTGTATGCTAAATTTTAAAAAAATAAAATAAAAACATTGTGTATATTTTACACCTGAAACTATTTCTGAGATTTCCCAAAGGATCCCTACAAAATTACAATTTTTTTTTTCTTTCACCTTACAAAAAGAGAGATGCTAGAAATTGTTAGGTTTGTTTGATGTAATCCATAGTTCTTAAACTAGCTCAGCATTATGGTAAGAGCTACACAGAAAGAGTTGTCAAATAAGAAGGTGCTCAGTCTTCCCTAGATAAGGTATGAATAGGAAGAATTATCAGCATAAATACTTCAGAAGTTACGCAATTCATGGAAAGTTTCTCGAACCTTGTCAACGCCCTTACTCTGCATGATATATTCTCATTTCAGAGGAAACGTTATCAGACTCTGATGGAATAGTCGTGCAGTGTAGCCCATGGAGAATTTCACTCTCCTCCATTCTGATATTTTTGGTTATTATGTTCTTTGATCCTACTGGAAGATTCTGCTATATGTTGCAGACTAGACTCCATGTCTTCAACAAATACTCTCAGAGCCTTGTGGAAAAGTCTGTACCAGGAACTTCAGCTATTGAGACTTCAAAGAATACCCTGTTGGGTACAGGCTTCAGAACTCTGGTATGCTTAACCAGCTTTCAGACAGTAGCAGTGTACTGAGGTAGGCTTGGTGGAACTCTTAATGAGCCGCAAGGAGACCTGCCTCAAGGAAGCAGACTGCTGACCCAGGTTCCCACAGCACAAGAATGAATTACGTAGGCATGAACTGATGAGGGAAATGCAAGTTGCTTTTTACTGTTAATGCTGTTTTGACATTCTAAAGATATATACTGAAGCGCTTCCTCTTTCTTTTGAAGCAGAAATCTAGCCCCCACGTTCATAAACTCAGCTTTTGAAAAGGGGATAAAAAATTTTACTAAGTCTTCTTATTTTTATGGAAATGATGTGCAGACATTTGCATAGGTTCATTAAGAATCTGTCTTTCTTTCTACTAGGACGTAATTGGACAATTTGATTGTGCTACCAACACCTTACCTGGAGATCTTGCATGGAAGGAAGAGAGAGAGAGTGTGATATTTGAAAACGATTCTCATTTAATCAGGTCTGACAAGTTGACTATTACGGAAAAAGGTTGACCTTATGAGTGGAGTCAAAGCCTCAAAGCCCCCCTGGGAAAAGCCCTGGTGGTGCAAACAGTTAAGCACTCGGCTGCTAACATAAAGTTTGGAGGTTTGACCCTACCCAATGGCTCCGCGGAAGAAAGACCAGACGATCTGCTACTGTAAAGATTACAGCCAGGAAAACCCAGTGGGTCAGTCTACTGTGTCACATGGGGTCATTATGAGTGGAAATCAATTCCACAGGAACTGACACCAACAACACTCAGCATACAAGGTCCCCTCTCACAGTGACTAACAAAGGTACATCACATTTCTTAGGTAATTTGAGGACTTCACCAAAATTTATAAAAAATGCAGGTGCAATCTAGTGGAGAGAGTTTCTTCGGTTTGGTTTCCTAGCCTTGGAATAGCATATAAGACAGGCTTTTGAAAATCCAATCCAAGATTCCTTGTGAAATCATCCAGCCATATATTTAATCTCTGGCCTTAGTAATGGCTTAATAATTCATGAATTTAACTTTATGAAACAAATTCAAGGATGCCCTTATGGTTAATTTAAAGAATGACCGTTTAGTAATCAAGAATTTCTTTAGAGAAATTTTGATCACGAGGTGAAAAACTGTCAGAAGAAGGGAAAAAAAAAAAAAAAAAAAGGATATCCTTTCAGTGAAATGCTGGGATACAGTGCAGCAGACCAGCTGGGTGATTATCTGATTCTATAGGGGTGTACATCTTTGACTGATTTTGACCAGGTTGTGTTACAGAGACCTGGTAGCACAATGGTAAAGAGCTCGGCTGCTCACCAAAAAAGGTTGGCAGTTGGAATCCACCAGCTGCTCCTTGGAAACCTTATGGGGGCAGTTCTACTCTGTCCTATAGGGTCACTATGAGTCAGAATCCACTCAACAGCAATGGGTTTGGATATCACAGCTAAGGAGCCCTGGTGGTGCAGTAGTTAAAGGCTTGGCTACTAACCAAAAGTTCGGAGGTTCGAACCCACCAGCTGCTCCACAGGAGAAAGATAAGGCAGTCTGCTTCCTTAAAGATTTACAGCCTTGGAAATTCTGTTGGGTAGTTCTCCTCTGTCCTATTGGGTCCTTAAGAGTCAGAATGCACTCCACGGCAACAGGTTTTTTTTTTGTTTGTTTGTTTACATTACAACTCTGTAGGGGTAAAACTGATGTTGTAAAACTGATGGCAATGGCAATGTTTCCTTCTATAGTCATGCAAATAATTCTGTTCCTGGCAATACAAATGGATTGCATCCCCTAAAAAACCAAACCAAACCCACTGCCTTCAAGTCCATTCCGACCCTTCAGTTAGCAGCTGAGTGCTTTAACCACTGGGAAGCCAGGGTTCCTTATTGCATCCCCAAGAGAATATAAATCTCAGGAAATCAAATTCTCATTTGAACTGGTTTTTAACATCTTGCTTATTCTCTCATTAATGTGTAGCCAAGGAGACCAAGCAGGAATAGTCAGAACTGGAAGAAGAAAACAAGGACACTGTTTACTGTGAGCTCCAAGGAGAGGAGGTGCTTCAAGAAAGATGCAGGAGTTACTGTGCCTAATTCTCCTGAAAGGACAAAGAGGACTATGAGTGAAAAATGTCAACAGAACTGCCTCAGTGGAGTCAAGTGACAGACAGATACTGGTGTCAATTGAGGAGTAAATAAAACAAAATATTTGCAATAAGTATTGGCAAATTTTTCTAAAAGTTTAACTTTCACAAAGGGCCAATAATAGGGCAGTAGTGGATGGAAATATAGGCTGAAAGAATACATGTATAAACCAATGACATCTTACGCTTCGGATCATTTTCAAAAGATTTTTGTAGGTATAATTTACTTTGATCCCAAGAATCGCATAAAGTAGGGAAAGATGACATTACTATTCCCAGATTACAGCAGAGAAAATAGAGTTACCAGGAAGTCAAGCAATTTGTTCACAGCCACACAACAATTAGGCTGTGAAGCTGTAACATTAATTCTAATCCTCAGATGATTTCAAAGTTCTGTTTTAGCTCTAAAAGTCGAAGATTTGAAAGTTCTCAATTTACCTTCAAAAATCAATTTAAAATGTAGAATCAGAGAGATCTGGCTTGGCAGATAGGGCTGACTATACTTTGAATGACCAATAATGGAATCTCTTTTTTGCTTTTTTGTGTTTTTGACTGTGAGACAATTGCAAAGGCCATGTCAGAAGATGCATTAACTCCAGTGTGTGCTGTGCTAAACAGACCTCAAGGTAAAGAATCTATACAATAATGTACATGAGTTTTGGAAAGCGACGTGCACAAAAGTCAGGAAGCAGAGAAGAGAGTTAGAAAGGGAAGCAGCCTAGATCCTCTATCACATGGGGAAGAGTGCAGAGAAAAGAAACTCAGGGAGTCATAAAAATGGTTTTAAAAATCTAAAGCACTATTAACTAGGAAAGAAACATATTGAGTTTATGTTACTTTAGTGGATAGAACATGGATCAATTAATGCAGATCAATATAAAAATGATTTTCTAACAGCTGCAAATGTGCATTAGTGAAATGAACTGCCTAAAAGTTACTAAGGTCTCAGTACTGAGAGATAGTCAGGGTGACTTTGGTTGACAAAATGTGAGAAATAGCATAGTGGCTACTTACAAACTCGGGGAGGAGTTTATAATAAAGTCATTTTTAATGTTGGTACTCTGGTTCTGGGAAAACTTATTTGGAACATCAAGCATTCCAAAAGGAAATTTGGTTCTTCATTAAACTTAAGATCGTAAACCAAATCAAGAAAAATACCCTTTCAGGGTAAGGCAGAGTTTAAACTATCTCCATTTCTTGGGAAATGGCATTAGTATTTGCCGAACAGTGTCTTGGTTTGCTAGGGCTGTTGTTACACAAATATCACAAATGGATAAATTCAAAGAACAGGAATTTGTGTTCTCACAGTTCAGAAGGCAGGCAATCCAAATGCAGGGCCCTGCTTGGCACCAGTTTCGGAAGCTCCTTGGAGTGTCTGGACTTTTCTTGGTGCCTGTGTTCCTCCTGTGTATGTATTTGCGTCTACTCTCCTCTTTTTATAACTCAGAAGGAATTAGGTTTAGGACCCACCCTCATCTAATAGCGCCAGCCCTAGTGGCAAAGTAGTTAAGAGCTCGACTGCTAACCAAAAGATCAGCAGCTCAAATCCACCAGCTGCTCCTTGGAAACCCTATGGGGTAGTTCTATTCTCTCCTATAGGGTCGCTATGAGTTGCAATCTACTTGATGGCAACAGGTTTTTGGGTTTTCTCATCTGATATTAACATAACAAAAGAAAACTACTTGCAAACAGGGTCATATTTACAGGTACAGAAGTAAGGATTTCAACAAATGTTCCAGAGGGACATAATTTAATCCATAGCAAATAGGTTTGGTAACTTTTATGCTAATAAAATGGAAGAGATTCTAACCAGCTAGCATTCATTCTATTTAAAAAAAAAAAAATGTGTTGTGGTGGTCTGTGTTTATATATTCTGCATTGTTTGCATATGCATGTTGGAACCTCACTGGGAAAGATAAGAGAGAAAAAAACAGTATCCCAAGCCTTGTTTAACTTAAATAAACAGACAAAAATATAAGTCTAATAATCCTTTCTGGATACTGACAAAATAACACTCTATTCCAACAATCTGAATGTAATCATTTATAATGAGTTTTAATTTTATTTTTTTACTCCAATTTTAACCTGTTGAAGATAGGCTAATAGTTCACAGAAAATTCAAATGAAAATAAGCTTAAAGAAAATGTCCCAAGCGCAAATGACGAGGATTGTTGTCCACCAGCAGGAATTGCCAACTCTACAACTCCAGGGGCCAGGCAGGGGCCATACAGTAAAGGTAGCTAGTTGAACACCGTAGACGGTATTCTATAGATTCATCATCCCAACTGTTCTGAAGCATTTCATTGTGCCATCACTCATTTTATCAGATTAGAAAAGAACACTACTGTAATTTTCTTTCTGAGTCCACAAAGCTTTGCATCATGTATCTTTTCCATATATTGGTGATGGTTCTTACTCGAGCTTATTTTAGAATGGTGATTGTAAGTTGTACACTTTGGACACACTAGCTTAGAATACCAAGCTTTTCCACAATGAAATATACTCTGTCCAGTGCTGTTGCTTTATTTTTCATTTTTTCACTTTTGGCAAAGACATGGGTACAAGAAATATTTCACTTTCCTCTTAACTATAAGAAAAATACCAGTAAGAGTCAATGATAATTCGAAGTGTCATATGATCAACCTCAGAGTCCAGGAGACCATAGGGAATAGGAAGTGGATATGTTAAAAACTGGAAAATGTATGTCCAGTCTGAAAAAGACAACCTTTCCATAGCTACGGCTTGGTGTCACCATAGCAAAATACGGACTAGTGTTGAAAGATTTACCAATTTTTAAAGACAAACTGGAAATGTAGATTTTTTTTTATGTGAAAGCAGCTGCTTTTATCCCTGAATGCAACTATTCAATAAAAACAACAACACAACAATATCACTATGTGGACCGTGCCATGCTGGCAAAAATTCCAAACTCCACTATTTTCTTGAACTATATCTATAGTTTTTACAATGTCAAATGTTTATATTATGTTAAATTCATAAATAGAAGAAATATTACCAAAATGTATTGCTTGCCATGCACTGTTATCACATTATCTACATATTAAACTAAAGGATTTATGTGACTCATAAATCATTAAATTTTATTTTTTTTATGTTAGTATTTAATTGGGAAAGTTTGTCAGCTCAATCAAGAGCTTAATAAGCATTTTTACTCACTAATTGTAGTATATTTTAACTGTATATAATCTATCATTAATAGTCATTTTCGAAAAACATGTATCAAGCATTTTTTTCTCACAAAGAGTAAAAAATAAGTTACATGCTAATCCAAAGATTTAAAGTAAGTTAAGAGATTGTGGTTCTGTTTTATTAAAAATGGGGGAATGAATGCAAACCTATGTTCTTTGCAGCACTATTCACAGTAGCAAAAAGATGGAAACGACCTAAGTGTCCATCAACAGATGAAAGGATAAGTAAAATGTGATTCATACATACAATGGAATACTACTCAGCAATAAAGAAAAATGAGTTCCAAAAACATTTGGGAATACAGATGAACCTGGAGAACCTTATGTTGAGCAAAATAAGTCAATTACAAAAAATAAATATTGCATGTTCTCACTTTAATGAGATGACATGAACAAATATACAGAAATGAAAGTTTATTAGTGGTTATTAGAGATGGGGGAGGGGAGATCACCCTCTAGATGGTAGACACTTGTTATTTTTGGTGATGGGAAAGGCAATGACAAATGAGGGTGAAGTACACACAGCTTGACGATGGTAAACAATGTCACTAAAAAGTACACAAGAACAATGGACTTTGATGGCCCCCAGACACCCTTTTAACTCAGTACTGAAGTCACTCCTGAGGTTCACCTTTCAGCCAAAGATTAGACAGGCCCATAAAACAAAACGAGACTAAATGGGCACACCAGCCCAGGGGCAAGGACAAGAAGGCAGGAGAGGACAGGAAAGCTGATAATGGGGAACCCAAGGTTGAGAAGGGGAGAGTGTTGACATGTCTTGGGGTTGGCAACCAATGTCACAGAACAATATGTGTATTAAGTATTTAATGAGAAACTAATTTGCTCTGTAAATATTCATCTAAATATGATAAAAAAAAAAAAAAGAAAAGAAAAAAAGACCTGTTGGTAGTTACTATGGTATATGTAATTTTGAAACAATAGCAGAAACAAACAAAAAATACATGTATGTATGCAGGCATATATATATATATATATGTATAGGTATGTATATGAGTATATATATAGGTGTATGCATATGTATATGCATCTATGTGACTGTATGAACATATATTCATATACAGTGAAACTTTGACAGAACTGCCTTGTATTTCTGAGTTTCACAAATTTTCTGCATCTGACAGTGCAGTGTCTCCACTTTTCTATTGCTTTCTTTTAGTGGAAAATATATGAGTTTTCCTTCTCTGACAAGTTTCTGCCTTTCACAGGTTCCAGCTTTTGCAGGTTTTACTGTATATAATAAAACACATGGGGGGGGCACAGTTATGATACTTCTTAGTCATAACCAAACATCTTGAGGGATTGGGTTTGTGGGTTTAAAGGATTAGGACCATAGTCTTGTGGGACATCTCAGTCAATTGGCATAATATAGTACCTAAAGTTATGTTCTACATCCTAGTTTGGTGGGTAGTGTCTGGGGTCTTAAAAGCTTGTGAGCAACTATCTAAGATACAACTCTTGGTCTCCACTCATCTGGAGCAAAAGAGAAAGAAGGAAACCAAAGACTCAAAGAAGAAACTAGTCTATAGGACAGTCTATACGAACCATGGCCTCATCTAGCTTGAGACCAGAAGAACTAAATAGTGCCCAACTAACATTACCAACCATTCCAGTCAGTGCCACAATAGATGGACCCTGGTAGAATGGGAGAACAATGTGGAACAGAACCACAAATTCCTAAAAACAAACAAAATAAACAACTCCAGACCTACTGGACTGGCTGAGACTAGAAGATGCCCTGAGACTATTGCCCTGAGATACTCTTCAAACCTTGAACCAAAACTAACCCAAGGTCACCTTGTAGCTAAATAATAAATTGGCTCAAAAATAGTGAATATCACCCATAAGTATTGTGCTCATTTAAAAAAAATCACCTATATGAGACCAAACAGTCAACAATTACTTGAAAACAAAGATGAGAATGTAAGGGGGAAGGGAAACTAGAATAATAGAAATGGAACAATCAGAACAGAAATAACAAGAATGTTCACACATTGTGAAGAACGTAACCAATGTCACTAAATGACTTACGTAGAAATTGTTGAATGGTAACCTAAACTGCTGTGTAAACCTTCATTAAAAACACAATAAAATATTATTTTAAAAAATTGGAAGGTTTAAAATAACCACTTGGGTTTACAAACTGTAGGTTGAATTACAAAGTCAAAATATTTGGAACTAAAGGAAAACTTAGAGTGAAGTCATCCCAACCATCTCATTTAACAGATGAGTAAAACGGGGAATAACACGTTCAGTGACATGCGATAGGACATTAAAAAAAAAGAATTAAATCCTACTTTTATACTAAATTCTGATAATGTTTATCCACTTATTTACCCTGAAACTACATTTTTACAACATTATCACTGAGATAGACCAGTAAATTCGAGAAATTTGACAAACTTTGAGATTTTACCTATGATTCTAGTTTTTATTTTTTTGTTTTTGTTTTTATATCACCTAGTCATCTCTGTCTTGGAAGTAACATTAATATAAAACATGTATGTGTGAGACAGAGAGAGAGAACTTCACGTCATTAAATTTGAAAGCACAGTAATGTAATTTTTGCTTAATACTTTCATCTTCATTCCTTCTCCCATAATCTTTATAGCACACAAACAAACAAAAAAGTCCTAAGACTAAAAAATTCATAGGAAGGAAACTATTCAGAAAACCATTTCAAAACCAACACTTGAGGTCACTTCCGGCAAAATGGCACTCTAGGCAGAAGCACCACGCTGTCCCTCCACAGCAAAGATCCAAAAAACTAAGCTGAACAGAGAATACAACAATCCTGAAACCCTAAGACATCAAATGAGGAGATAAAGAACTCAGCCAAGCACCAAATGGAGTGAGATAACTGACAGAGGACAGAGAGTGAGGAGAGATTCATGCAGAGGTCCCCTATCAGCTAACGCAGCACGGATCCTCCATCTTGGACTCCTTTCGGAGACCAGCAAACAGGGGGTACAAGAAAGCAACTTCACGGAGCTTCCAGCAGGAGACAAAACAACCGGTAATTTGCGATATACACTTTCCCACCCCCCACACTTCTTCACGCCAACTCGGCCTCCTCTGCTTCCTGCAGCCACAATCTCTTGTCCAGGAAACACCGGCTGCTTGGATTCCACTCATCCGAACGGGCCGGCTCTCTGAGTGCCATTTGTTGGCTGCTGG
>NW_004444038.1:2026768-2033271 GCF_000243295.1 Trichechus manatus latirostris
AAAAGGTCGAGAAGGGAGAGGGTTGACATGTTGTGGGGTTGTTAACCAATGTCATAAAACAATACGTGTACTACTGTTTCATGAGAAACTATTTGTTCTATAAGCCTTCACCTGAAGTACAATTAAAAAAAAAAGAAACTAACACTTGATCAATTCAATTAGCATCATCCAAATATGTAACAATATTTTATAGATCTAGAACCTTGAACCAAAATTATTCATTTAAAAAATATAATTCCCTTTTTATAAGAATTATTCTGATTTATTAAAATATAATTTATTATCATACATTTTGATACTTCTATTATTTAGGACATTTTCCATAATCAATGAATAAAAAGGAGCCCTAGTGGCGCGGTGGTTAAAAGCTACGGTTGCTGACCAAAAGGGTGGCAGTTCAAATCCACCAGCTGCTCCTTGGAAACCCTATGGGGCAGTTCTACTCTGTCCTATAGGGTCACTATGAGTCAGAATCAACTCGACAACAATGAGTTTACAGGTAATGAATTAAAAAAGTTAACGAAAAAATGAAATTAATTTACATTGAGAATAATTTTATTTATGAAAATATCTTACAAAATGTTGAGTCATATAGAGGAGACTAAAAACGTGTACCTTACAGTTTATTTGATTCCCTGAGATATTTTAATATTAAACGTAGATCAGGAATCTGATTGGATCAACATTACAGAACTTGTCTGTTAATGTCAGGAAAATAAGTAAAAAGCAGAGAGACCAACAACAGGAGTAAGGAGATCATTAAATTTGAGGATGACTTATTGATGAGTCTATGGAATTTCTTAATCTGGCACTCAAACAATAGAAAAAATAATGCATGTTCTTGCATTCTTTGGATATGGGTGCTAGCAATGGCATTAGTTGGATTCTCACGCCATTATGTTCCTGTAATCTCAGGCATAAATATAAACATATTTAAATTTAAAATGCACTGTATATCATTTGAGTTGAATAAGACAGCCATTCCTTAAGGAAATTTCCCGCAATTACTCCAAGAAAGAGCCTAGTCTTTGTAGGCTGACACATGTAAAGTAAAAATTAATTGTTTCTCTGAAGCTCTGCTTTTATCTGGCCATGCTTTCTTGCCCAGATTTTCTCTTCCCTAAGGACACTCTCTTCAGCACTTCTGAGTCACTATTCACCTTGATTTTAGTTTCTTTTTTTTTTTAATATCTCCAGTATATAAAATAAGAATGATAGAAATATTCATCTTACATATCCACTGAATGCTATATTTGAAGACATTATTTTATCACACACACACACATATATATAGGGTCCAATGACTCTTCACAAATAGTTACTCTTACCTAAAAACAAAATCCAAAGCCACATCCACTGCCGTCCAGTCAATCCCGACTAACAGCAACCCTATAGGACAGAGTATAACTGCCCCATAGGGTTTCCAAGGCTGTAAACCTTTATGGAGGCAGACTGCCGTTATCTGTCTCCCACAGAGCTGTTGGTGGGTTTGAACTTGGGGCCTTTCGGTTAGTAGCTGAGCACTTTAACCACTGTGTCACCAGGGCTCTTTCAAGCTTAACTAAAGAACACACATAAAGTCATATAAACTGATGGTTAAAGTAAATCTCTGATGTAAAGCTATTAAATACCCGTGAAGCAAGCAATGAAGAAATACAAAGAGGACAAACATTCAAAAGAAAATTTATTGATGTTAAAGAATAACTTCTTAAAAAAGGTAATATTGTGATACTAAACAAATATAAAATAAAACTTGTCAACTAATTCATTTAACTTTTCAATTAATGAGGTAACTAATAAAATGCTACAAGTTCAAAGTAGAATTCAAATTACCCAAAAACGTACATAGGTAAGCTAGGAATGTTGAAATGAATTTAAAAATTTTTGATGTAATTTTTTTTCCCAAGTAAAGGTTGGGGGTGGGAGGAGGTGGCCCTGGAATCAATTGTTTCTCTAGATAATAGAATTCATTTGTATTTCTATGGACAGGTGTCATTTTAATTGCTGTACATTCTCTACAGCTGGAAGAGTTGTAACTAGCTCAGAGATGATGTAACGTAGAGATAAGCTGAAAGGTCGTCCTGCACTAGACACGAAGTTCAGATTTTGTTTTACT
Organism: Trichechus manatus latirostris; assembly: GCF_000243295.1. NCBI lineage: Eukaryota > Metazoa > Chordata > Mammalia > Sirenia > Trichechidae > Trichechus > Trichechus manatus. The sequence goes on from NW_004444038.1 coordinate 2,028,885, forward strand.
GTCCATTTCAAAATTTCACTGATACTGTCTTTCCTGACAGTGATGGATCTACCTTTTCCTATAGCTGATGAGCACCTTCTGGGACTTGCCAGCTTCCATGTGCCTGTCCGTCTTAGACAACCCCTCATGTACCTACCTTAACATTTACTTTACGTCCCTTTAAATCAGATTAATGGTATCTATTTTATATAACTTCATTTATGTTCTTTAATTAAGAGCAACTAATTATTAATAATGGATTGCATTTACACACACACACACAAACATGCATGCACGCGCACACACCCAGACACTCTGTACTAGAATTCCCGAGTTCTGTCTCTAGTGTCTATACTCTTAACCACTTGGCCATATTATGGTGACAGCATAGTTGATGAATGTCCATAATGTAGACGCTAGTAAACTTTGTTTTGCCAAGATCTTAAACAGTAGTCATAACCCAAATCCAACAACAAACCCATTGATGTCGATTCCAACTCATAGCGACCCTATAGGACAGAGTAGAACTGCCTCATAGGGTTTCCAAGATGTGGGTGATGGATTCAAACAGCTGACCTTTTGGTTAGCAGCCTAAGCTCTTAATCACTGCACCACAGAAAAGCTATTTTCTTCCTTTGTCTTATGAATTGAATTGTGTCCCCCCAAAATATAGGTTGAATACCTAATTCCTGTACCTGTAAATGTAATCATGTTTGGAAATAGAAGTTTTCTTTTGCTATGTTAATGACGTCATAAAGTAGGGTGGGTCCTTAACCTAATCTCTTCTGAGTGATGTCTTATAAAGGGAAGACAGACACAGGGACACACACAGGAGCCAGACACTATGTGCAGATGGAAGCAGGTGTCTCTGTAATTTCAGGAATGTCAGGGACTGCCAGCCACAGCTAGAAGCTGAAAGAGACAGAGAAGGACCTTCCTGTAGAGCCAACATTCTGCGTTTGTACTGGGAGAAAAGAAATTCCTGTTCTTTAAAGTCACTCAGACTGTGGTAATTTTGTTCTGGCAACATTATAAAACCAGGACACTTTGTTTCTTCTCTCTCTCACTTTCATTTTTAATGCTCTAGAAGCAAAGGGATAAAAAGGACAGGGTTGATATGGTGTCAATTAATTTGATCAATGTAGGCGAAGTTAAATGAGGAGGGTGAATTATCAAGATTGACTGTTTACATTGATGAAATTAAACCAGGTAAATTGCCAGCTTTCCACTTCCCTTGCTAATGTACAAATGCAGCCTTGGGCATGACTGAAGGTGTGATTGATTAAAAAGTAATCATTGGGAAAGCAGGAAGGGGAGAAAGAACATGGTTGCAAACCATAAAATAAAACAACAATTTGCAATTTTTATGCCCTCTTATATTCTAATTCTTACTTTGTTTATGCATTTAAGTCTAGCCTGTTTCTTCCAATTGACTGGCCTAATATTGATTTTGGTAATTCTGTTGTACTTCCTAGTTTCTTGTGTAATGCCTGGGGTCTTAAAAGCTTGCAAGCAGCCATCAAAAGTACAAAAAATTGGTTTCTATTTGAGGGGAAGAGCAGAGGAAGAAGGAGGGTCAGGAATCACAGGAGGATATGGAATGCGTGTCCAACTGCCCCCATGAATAACTACCTCATTTGCCATGAGACCAGAAGAACTGGATGGTGCCCATTTACCATTACTGAACATTTTGAGCAAAGATTCTACAGAAGAATCCTGATCAGAATGGAGAAAAATGAACAGAATTTTAAATTCTCATGGAATCAGACTTTGTGGAGCATTGAGGCTGGATGATCCCCCAAAATTATTACCCTGAAAAAAATATTTAAACCTTAAACTTGAAACAGAAACTATCCCCTGAAGTCATCTTTAAACCAAACAGTAATTTAATTTAATTTGAACAGAATGTATGCCTTGAGCACTGGGTTGTTTTAAAGAATTATCTATATGTGATCAAATTGACAACAGCAACTCGAAAAGTTAAATGAGAAGCTTAGGGAGTCAGTGATTTTTTGTTGTTTTTAGGTGCTGCAAGTTAATTTCAGCTCACAGCAACCCCATGTGACAGAGCAGAACTGTCCCATAAGGTTCTCTAGGCTGTAATCTTTGCAAGAGCAGATCTCCATGACTTTCTCCCACAGAGTCACTGGGTGATTTTGAACTGCCAACCTTTTGGTTAGCAGCTGAGGCCTCCTGAATTTGTATTAATGATGGAGAAATAGTTTGGAAAAGGATATCAAGAAAAGTAGCACAACTTGATGTAACTAAGGTCACTGAATTATACATGTAGAAATTGTTGAAGTGGTGTATATTTTATCGTGTATATTTTCACCAAATTATAGATAACAAATCCAGTCTCTTCCTTAAAAGAAAAAAAATTAGTTTACTTTATAGATAAGCAAGCAAGATAAACTATATTACAAAAGAAAATGAGGAAAACAAATGAAAATGAGGTTTAAAAAGTAAGATGCCAGCAGCACGGTTAATTCACAAAATTTGCCTATGAAGTAATTGCCCTTTGCAGTAAGAATCTTCAAATTCAACTCTACACATGTAGCAGTGAATGGGAACTAGAAAGCACAAGCAGTAACCAACATCATCCATCTCTAGGTAAATATCAAACAAGTCGCTAGAAAAAGAATCAGTCCTGCTGTGTTGTTGTCGTTAGGTGCCATACAGTCAGTTCTGACTCATAGCCATCCTATGTACAACAGAACAAAACACTGCCCGGTCCTGAACCATCCTCACCATCGTTGCTATGCTTGAACTCTTTGTTGCAGCCACTGTGTCAGTCCATCTCATTGAGGGTCTTCCTCTTTTTCTATGACCCTCTACCTTACCAAGCATGATGTCCTTCTCTAGGAACTGATCCCTCTTCATAACATGTTCAAAGTACATGAGACATAGTCTTGCCATCCTTGCTTCTAAGGAGCATTCTGGTTGTATTTCTTCCAAGACAGATTTGTTCATTCTTTTGGCAGTCCATGGTATATTCAATACTCTTCACCAACACCACAATTCAAAGGTGTCAATTCTTTGTTCTTCCTTGTTCATCATCCAGGTTTCATATGCATATGAGGCGACTGAAAATACCATGGCATGGGTCAGGCGCACCTTAGTCCTCAAAGTTATATCTTTGCTTTTTAACACTTTAAAGAGGTCTTTTGCAGTAGATTTGCCTAGTGCAATACATCATTTGATTTCTTAACCGCTGCTTCCATGGGCATTGACTGTAAATCCAAGTACAATGAAATCCTTGACAACTTCAATCTTTTCTCCACTTATCATGATGTTGCTTATTGATCCAGTTGCGAGGATTTTGTTTTCTTTCTGTTGAGGTGTCATCCATACTGAAGGCTGTAGTCCTGCTTTAAATAATAAAGAAAATAATTATCATATTGATTCTCCTAAAGAGGACACTGTATGCCACAATGAATATCCTCTTTAAAAACATCTTCGTCTTCTTAATATGGTTTCGTATGGTTGTTTCTTGAAATACACTTTAGAATAAAGCAATGACATCATTCCAAAATACAACTTAGCAAAGCTTTTTTTGTTGTTTTTTTTTGCCAGGGCAGGGGGAGAGAAAGGGCACTAAATGGTATCCGGACATGCAACTCTCTGATAATCTGATCTAATTCAGGAATCATTTTGGAGTAGTGGGAATGGGGTGAGTTTTATCTCCTCTAACCAATTGTTCGTAACTATTTGTTTCACTTACCTAACCTTTCAAAAGTATTGAATGATAGTAGTGATGAGATTGTACTTCATGACAAATGCAGGAAATGCTGCTGTTCTAATATTGCCCGTTAACTGAGAAATTCTGTGTGTTAATAATCAATCGTGTTAGGCCTTTTCTCATAGTTTTATTAAATAGTCACAATTCTGTAAACCTAGTCACAGTTAGGTTTAGAAAACTGAACAGCAAAGAATGTGTTTTAAATGATCTCAAACAGGTTAAAAATGAATAGACTTCAGGAGATGACAAGAAAACATCACATAATAACTTTCAGAGTTTACTCTGATAAGTGGGCTTGTTGGTAGTTTCCATTTTCTTCTTCACATGTTTTTGTATTTCCACATTTTTTGCATGTATTGCCTTACTATCACATTAGATAATTATTTTTAATCAGATTATAAAGGTTATACACAACAGATGTTATTTTTATTATAGATATAATAGGCTGACTATAGGAACTGAAGAAAACTAAGATAACTCAGTAAAGTATGTCACAGAAAGTACAAAGCACTCAAAATCCTACCACCCGGAGGGAACCATTGGCAATAGTTTTTTGAACATCTTTCAGATAGATATAGATGCAGATATAGATGTAGGGACAGGGGCAGGGGTAGGGGTAGGGGTAAGGGCAGAGGCAGGGGCAGGGGCAGGGATAGGGGTAAGGGTAGG
>NW_004444038.1:2033542-2058822 GCF_000243295.1 Trichechus manatus latirostris
CAGGGGTAGGGGTAGGGGTAGGGGCAGGGGTAGGGGCAGGGGTATACGCTGACGTAGATGTAGACGTAGCCGTAGCCATAGACATGTATGTAGATGTAGATACACATTACAGACATACATAGAGAGATACAGATATATACATACTTTACAGAAATAGGATCCTGTTGTAATTATTTTGGAATTTTTTAGCACAACAATAAAGTTGGCACCTTTCTGTTTTAATAAATATAAATCTAATGACTATAGAGCATCATTTTCACTGTGGCGTTTTCTCCCATTGCCTGAGTACAGCATTCTTTATTTAATTACTTCTTATTAATAAACCTTTAGTTTATTTAGGTTTTTATATTAAGCAATGTTGTGGAATAGATCCTTTCACGTACACGTTTACAAATTTGAATTTGTTACCTTGATACATATTGTTCTACCATCCTTCAGAAAAATGCATAATTGACACTCTGACCAATAACGAAGGAATTTGTTCATCTTTTTGCCCATATTGGCTATTGCCAATTTTTTGAATCTTTAGCTAGTTAAAGGACGAGAAATGTCATTGTTTGTATTTGCATTCTGCTTACCAGGAATGTCCATCATTTTGTGTTTTTTGACCATTTGTACTTCTTTTGCGTTTTGCCTCTTTATGTCTTTGCTCGGTTTTATTCAGTCAAGACTTAAATCTTTGATGTTCTTCCTTAGTACCTACCAAAACCCTAAACCACAAAAGAATAAATTATATTCATTGCACACACACCTGCAAAAGTCATTGTTGATATTATTATTCTTTCAAAGCACGAGAGAGGGTATAGCTAATTTTCGTTAATAGATTTCAACAAAATCAATTGACTACAAGTCGTCTTTTTCAATTTCAGTTTTTCTCTTTCTCCTTTTCACCTCCCATTCATGCCTTGGTAACTTTGTCGTTTGGTTTTTGCCGTCAGCATACCACTGAAACAAATCTCTAAGGAAAAAATAACTTTCATGACCTTTAAAATACGATGAACATTTTTCAGTCTGTATCTTACTGGAACTTTTTCCTGCATTTGGACTCTATTAATCATGTTGCCATTTAAGCTCTCTAGTCCTTCTGCTTCTATCACCATAAACGTCCCTGGGTCTCCACATTAAAATTGGTTCTTCCCATTTTGTCTCTTTCCTGGGCTCTTTGACTTTATGCGTCTCTTAAAGGTCAGTCTCCCCTAGGTTCTACCTTCAGCCCAGCCTCTTCTCATGTTTCCCTCTCAGTGAGGAACTTGGCATGAAAACAGAGGACACATTGCAATTAGTGAAGAGCACTTAATAATGGTATTATCTGCAAGGATGTGGGCAGATTTAGGGAAACCAACAGAGGACAGTGCAGAATTATGTGGCTAGCAGCAGCAGGGGGCTTATCACCCCAGACCTGAAGAATCTGAGGGAAAGAGTGGTTAGAGGACCCCCCAGAAGGAGCTCTCTGAAGAGGCTACCTGATGGAGCTGTGGCCTTTGACAGAAGATTACACTCAATCTTTGGTGATCCAGTGATCCGGGAGAGAGGGAGTTCAGGGAGTAAATAATGGTTCTCACTTGACTTCTATCTCTTGATTATGTCTCAACGCCCGCCATGGACAGAACCCAACAAAATCCAGAGCGCAAAAGAGCCAGCTGACATAGACCACTTGGGTCAGTGTTTTGGGTACAGAGCAGGGTGAAAAAGGGTGACTCTGGAGGGCCGAACGGAAGACATGCAGCCCTGTGACATATATTGCCCAGATAAGCTCATCCATTTCTGTGATTTCAGCTACAACCTTTACATAAACCAGTTGCCACAGATTCAATTCCAACTCATGGCAACCTCAGGTGTGTCTGAGTAGAACTGTACACCACAGAGTTTTCAGCGGCTGATTTTTCAGAAGTAGATAACCAGTCCTGTCTTCTGAGGTACCTCTTAGTGAACTTGAACTACCCACCTTTCAGTTAACAGCAGGACACGTTAACCATTTATACAACCCAGGGACTTAAAACATAGAAATTTAGACCAGTGGTTCTCAAAGATGGCTGCCCCTTATAATCACCAGGGGATTTTTTTTTCTTTTTTTTTAAACTTGCCCAGATCATATCCACAGAAGTTTTAATTTAATTAGTTTGAATTAATAAAGTCTGGGCTTTATTAATTTTTAAAAGATCCCTAGATGATTTTAATGTGCTTTTCGAGGTTGAGAATTACAGTTTCAGACTTCCCATCTATATCAAGTTTCAAACTCAAATATCCAACTGCCTACTAAAAATCTTCACCTAGATTTACCATTTATATTTCAAGCTATGTATACACAAATTGAATTACTTAACTTCCCCTCAAATAGATTCCTCCTTTTCTTTTCTTTTTTTCTAATCTTAGTCAGTGACACTACAATCCAGCCAGGTTCTCGAGATAGAAACCTAGGATTGAATAATGACCTAACAAAACCAAAATACCCGTGACCATCAAGTCGATTCCGACTCATAGTGACCCTATAGGACAGAGTAGAACTGACCCATTAGGTTTTCAAGGACCACCTGGTGGATTTGAACTGTGACCTTTTGGTTAGCAGCTGTAGCTCTTAACCACTTTGCCACCAGGGTTTCATGACCTAACGATTATTTATAATCCTCTGTACACACTTTCTTACTACTTTAGCTTCACTGCTCTCTTCTTTGTGTAAACAAACTCCTACTCTACCATTAAAATGCATTTGTCATCCCTAAACTTTGCTCTTTTTACTGGTACTCTTAATGGTATCATCAAACTTTTCACTCAGCATTTTTATATATAAGAAATATTTTTAAAGTATAATTAAATATATCACAGACCCCCAAATAAGTTATCAATCAAATTTAAACACATTAAAAATCATTGGCATTATCATTATGATATTTACTGACTTTGAAATAAGTAAATATTATAAATTTAATTTATAAAAATACTAATAACACTATCTTTGCCTGTTTTATACTGTGCAATGATATGTGTGTGCAACTTTTGCTTTAAGTAAAAAAACTTGTGCTGCTACATTTTTTTGAAAGGCATTGTATTTGATTGTGAGATCAGAAAGAGCAATAAAGAGATCCTACAAAAAAATCTGAGGAATGTTCCATTGGATTCTTCCTTCTGGTTTAAACCTCTTCACAGTCTTCAGAGCTCCTACGTTATCGGGTGGCCCACAATGATTTTTAAATGTTTTCTTTGGTTTTGGTTATATGTTTTGCTATTAAAAAAAAAAAAATAGAAACAGTATTTTCTAAAAATGATCAATTCTGTGATACATCTTTCAGATACACTGGGTTTCTGAAAGATGCATCAAAGAAACAGTTGAGAGAGAACATGGTAGTCCTCCTTGATGACATTGAACTGTTTGTCAGTTATCCAAATTTCCCAAAATAATCTAATACTGAACTAGAACCCTAAATTATCTAAAATTTTTTGGAAGCTAACACTTCAAATATATAAATAATATCAGACTATTTAAGAATACAGTTGAATCTTGGCATTTCTCTTAAATAAAACCTTGAAAAAAATACACTTCAGCATTGACTCTTTCCCAAACGTATTTTATGACAATATTGTATGTAAAAATCTAATTCATACTTACAAATGGCTACAAAATCTTCCACTTTGTGAATATACTAAGATTTATGTAATTAGTCTCCTACTGATAGATATTCAGATTGTTTCAATTTTTCCACAACATGACAAGACAATATGTTGAGACTACAGCTTGCCTTTTGTTCTTGCTATCTATTTTCTCTTTTCTTGATCCAAGAAGGTAGCTATGTCTTTGGTGCTTCCTGCCTCAAGAAGCAGTTGGATTTCATAGCCCAGAGAAGAAGTTTCTATAGACATCATGCCTTCTTGGAAATGGTTTGATGGAGGTTTGAGTTCCTCGAGAGGGTTATGCTACATAAAGACGATCATGTGGAATATCTTATGATCTTCATGTAGTTCTCGCACTCACTGAAGGTACAGTCTTACAAGAATGAAACTTTATTCCAGTATCTTAGTTCCAATTTACTGATCTCTTCATCAGATATCATCTTCATGGTGACTAGGAGTAGTCCATTTAAAGTCGGCAACAAGAAAAACACACTTCTTCCGTTTTTACTTCACATTTTACAGGAATGAAAATAGATGTTATATGTAAAAGTCAAAAAGAGTCTGGATGGACCCTCAAGGGTGTTTCAGGGCTGCAGGTGGTTGCTAACTTTGGAGGGCACAATGATATCTTTGGGTGCTTTATAAGAGATGGAGTTTGGGAGTTAGGCCCATGAAACCAGCCCTATTGAGCTTCTAGTGGCATGTCCAAAGGGGCAGCTGACATCAAGAGAGAAAGTGTCATGATGAAACTGTGCTGGGCACCTGCGCCCTGAGACCTTGACTTCAATAAATTTTCTTCAGAGCTCCGAGATCCATGGGCAGTGGGTTAGAGAAGATGTAGATTTCTTTTCTATTCTGGAGCGGTCAGCTGTGAGTTTCTTGCGACGTGTTCCCTTCTCTACAGGCACCTTGGAAAATGTCTTTAGAAATGAAACTTCTCACATCTTTGAACTGAGAGCTCCTGAAGGATAGAAATGATACTTTTACTATTTTGCATTTTGGCTATCAGCCCAGATTTGCATTAGGTAAAAAACAAAACAAAAAATACAGTTGCAGTTGAGTTGATTCTGATTTATGGCGGAATGGCAAACCCACGTGTGTCAGAATAGAACTGTGCTCTCTAAGATTTTCATTGGCTGATTTTTTGGAAGTATATCACCAAGTCTTTCTTCCACAGTGCTCTGGGTGGACTGGAGCACCTAATTTTTTGTTTAGGAGCAGAGCGTGTTTAACCATTTGTGCCACGCAGGGACTCTTGCATAAAGTAGGCATACTAAAACAGTCTACATTCCAGAGGTCGAAAATGAAGGTGTTTGCAGGGTTTGATCACTCTGAAGGCTCTGAAGGAGAATCCATTCCATGCCCCTCTTCTAGCTTCTGGTACCCACTGTCAACCCCTGGCATTCCCTGGGGTGGGGCTTTATAACTCCAATCACTACCTCTGTCATCTTCACATGACCCTCTTCTCCCTGTGTCTCTGTGACTCAAACATCCTTCTCCTTTTTTTAATAAGGACAGAAGTCACTGGTTATAAGGTCAATCCTAAATCCAGGATGATCTCATCCAGAGAAGCTTAATTTAATTACATCTGCATATAATACATTTGTATGTAACTCTCTGTGTCCCCTCTCATAGGACTTCACATGATGAGCTATTTCTTTCTGTCCCTGGCAATCCCTACAACCAATGCAACACATACTACATAGTGAAACCTCAATAAATGCCTAAACTGGATGAATGAATGAATAAATCAGATTTACACCATCAATAGAGACTTTTAGAAATACATGAACTAACTGTTGGTTAATTTGAAACTGCTTTATAACTAGTTCTTGCCATGTGAAGATGCTATTGATGATCATCACTATCCACATACCACAAGAGGGGCTGAAAAGATTGTTAAGCTGGGAACAATTTTTTCCACAAAGTCTCGTTGAGTGTGAAAGCAACTGTTTCTACAATCACATATTTAATGCATGTTCCAGGCATCATTCCGGATGATTTACATCTACTCTACTGACTTATCTAATTGTCATGTCACCCCTAAGATGTAAGCATTATTTCGCCCATTTATAGGTGAGAAACTTCAGGCACAGAGAAGAAAAGTAACTGTCCAAGGTCATACAACCATGAAGTGCAGGACCTTGATTTATTTTTATCTAAATATACACGGAGGTACATAAGCAGCTTGATGAATTTTTCCAACAAGCCTATCAGTGTAGCTGGAATCAGATCAGGAAATAAGACATTACCATGTGCCCCTCCCAGTTACACCAACCCCCAGAGACAACCACTGACTTATCACCATAGAGCAGCTTTGCTCATGTTTGAATTTTAAATAAATAGCATTATATAGAATGTAATATTTTGTGTCTTTGTTCTTTCACTCAAGAAGTTTTAAGTTTCATCTTTGTCGTTGAGTGTAGTAATAGTTCATTCATTTTTATTGCTGTATAGAATAAAATTCTATAGACATACTACAATTTATCTACTCTACTGTTGAAAGACATTTGGACTGTTTTCCCCATTTGGGCTTATTCCAAATAATTCTGCCATAAATGTTTTAGTACGTGTCTTGTGGTCCATATATTTATACATTTGTGCTCCATAAATATCTGGAAGTGAAATTATTGAGACATATTAGACCTTGAATTTTACTTCAGATATTTTACTCAATTCCAGGACTATTTAATAAGTCTGTGGAGTATCTTTAGGTTTTCCTATGGCCTTAGGCATAACTAAATAATTGTCTGTTCAGTCATTTAGTCATTTACACATACATTTAAACTTTTAGTCATCACACACACACAAATATCTCTATCTATCTAATCTATCTTATCCATCTATCGATTGACCGAGGGCTTGTGATTCACTAGGCACTGTGTAAGTTTTGAGGATAGGACAATAAACCATCCAGGCCCTTTGTTTGCCTTCATGAAGCTTACAGTCCAGTAATTCGATTCACTGTAGTTAACCAGAAGGTAAAAATAGCTTTCAAAAAAAAAAAAAAAATACCATTGCCATCGAGTCGATTCTGATTTATAGCACCTTTATAGGTCAGAGTAGAACTACTCCATAGGGTTTCCAAGGAGTGGCTGGTGGATGCGAACTGTCGACCTTTTGGTTAGCAGCCAAGCTCTTACCCACTGTGCCACCAGTCCTCGAAAACAGCTTTAGTATTTTTAAATTCCCTGTCATTTACAGAGCTAGTGAGACTAAGCTTTAACAAATTAAAATAACAAGCATTTTTTTTTTTAATCACATCAGACTTTCTTGCATTTATATAAACTGTTCACTCCCACATGCTGCACCCAAGACTAGATCTTATGGCAAAGCTGCTCCCTGGGGCATGACTCTTCAAGAAGAAGACCTAGAGTATGGAGACTATCCAATGATTCAAAGTTGGATTTTAGTATTTAAAGAGATACTGTAACATATGCGGTAAAAAGGCCAGTAGATTGTGGATTGGAAGAATTACAACCACCTGATTTAATCATGGTTCTATCACAGACACAACATGTTACCTTTCACTACCCATTGGAATGTTCTGGGGCTCAGTTTTCATCTAAAAAGAGTGATTGAACCATATGAACACTAACGTCCTTTATAGCTTCTTCACTTCACAGTCAGTTTATAGCTTACAATATTGAACTCTTCGCATTATGGTTAAAAGATTCTGCTCTTTGGGAAACTATTTACAATGCCCTTGACTAATATAATCCTTTAACAGAAAATATGATTGGATTCATTTTAAAATGCACCGCATGATATTAAAAAATGCAATAGACTTCTGATAGTTTCTCCTAGTAGGTCAAAATTCATATTTACCTTTCTCTGCATTTAATTTAATATAGTTTGTGAAGGTCTAATGAACAATTTTCAGGTTTTCTTAGCTATTAATTTATTTAACTATTTTACCATCTTGGAGTATAAATGTTTCACCTAAGTGATAAATACTAAGAGGACACAAAGACCAATCTAAAATTTTAATGTCAGTTACAGCAGAAATAATATAATACATCCAATTTCATATCTACATGTCTCATTAAATATGATTTTTTGTCCGCATTTTTTTTCAAAACGCCATCTTCACTCAATAAAAAAACACATTTCTGAATCACTTAGTGTGACTTGCTATTTATATCAGTCAATAACTCACATCATCTGCAAAAAACATGTTTGTGTCCCTTCTACACTCTTTAGAGATGAAAGGAAGGAATTTGTGTGCTAAACTGGCTTCATGTGCCCAAATCATGTAAATTCTCTAAGCCATTTCCTACGATTGGCAGATGTGTAAATTTTTTTTTTTTTTAGAAGTAGGTATACAACGGTATGAATCTCAAATCAGCTTTTGTCCCACCTCATAGTTTTGAAATACCTGTTTTCAAATTAGGAGAACTGATTTATTATTGAGGCATTGTGAAATTCTGAATGGAGTCTAATCTTCCATTTTAATCTTTTACGAGAGGAAGGAGTAAAAAAGAATTTCAAATGCAAAAGATGTGTGTCAGTGCGTTATGCACATACACTTACATAATGTATGCATAGCGCTGTCGTTAGGTGCCCTCGAGTCGGTTCCAACTCAGCAACTCCATGGACAACAGAACAAAACACTTCCCAGTCCTGTGCCATCCTCACAATCGTTGCTGCGCTTGAGCCCACTGTTACATCCACTGTGCCAATCCATCTCCTTGAGAGTCTTTCTCTTTTTTACCGACTGTTGACTTCACCAAGCATGATGTTCTTCTCCAGGGACTGATCTCTCCTGACAACATGTCCAAAGTATCTGAGACGAAGTCTTTCCATCCTGGCTTCTAAGGAGCATTCTGGCTGTACTTCTCCCAAGACAGAGTTGTTCATTCTTCTGGCAGTCCATGGTATATTCAGTATTCTTTGCCAACACCATAATTCAAAGGCATCAATTCTTCTTTGGTCTTCCTTCTTCATTATCCAGCGTTTGCATGCAATATATGCATATATGACACACTAATGAGGATCAGATCTCATGGAGAGCCAGGATGACTTTCAAATTTGCACTGAATAGGAAAAAGACTTTGGACAGCATTGCAAGCTTGTACTAAGTGTCTGGTGTATAGAAAATACAATTTTTTCTTATTAGCACAGAACCCTGTGATTATTTTGTTTCTGATAACATAGTTACAAAATAAGAAAGGAATGTTTAAATCAGGTAGATCCTAGTGCATATTTATGTTATCTGTTTATTTTTTAGACTGAATACACATAAACATTTGACACATTTGAGGGCATATTATCTTTTTAAAGCACTAGAAAAGCATTTAATTGTACGTAATAAATGTTATTTTAAATGATATCGGTATGTTTGGCAAACAAACAGTTTTTTTTTTCTCCCACTGAGTTTGTAATGACCCTGAAAAGTCATATAGAATCTCCTTAACGAATATAAAATGCTAGAATACCTTAGGATTTCAAAGCCCCTCCAATTAAAAAAAAAAGCAAGGTGCTTAAGTGAAAGCAGGATAAAACTGGGCATGCTGGTGATAAATGGAAAGAGAATGACAAGAGTATCACCACTTGCTATCGAGAGTTGATGTCAAATCATGGCGGCCCCGTTTGTGTCAGAGTAGAACTGTGCTCCACAGGCTTTTCCATGGCTGATTTTTCTCAGAAATAGATCACCAGATCTTTCTTAGAGGTGCCTCTGAGTGGACTAGAACCTCTAACCTTTCAGTTAGTAGCGGGGCACATACACCGTTTGCAGCATCCAGGGACTCCTACACTGGGATAAATGTTGACTTCCCAGTTGTATATTTCCAGGCGCTACTCTGACCAAAGCAGAAGATCATAACTCATTCATCTTTTTGAAAGGTACAGTCAAACTAAAATGGAATCTCATTTAACTTTTTTCAGATTTTCTTAATAGGACCTTTTGGTTGTTGTTTTCAACAAATAGTCATCCACTCTGTTCAGCAACTTGCCTTGCTGCGAATAAAATCCACAAAACGGCTAAGAGGCACCAGCAGTGCCTCTGACTTGAAACAGTTGAACCTCAGGCAGAGAGTAAGCTGACTGGTTTGCATTTGGTGAGAGTTGTGTCCCTATTCTAGAACCTACTTACACTCCTGTTTTTTGAAGCAACCCCTAAGCATCCCCAGCTGTGCTCCTTGGCTGGGGATCAGCAGGCGAAGTACTGAACAAGCAAGAGACACAGTTACGTTTCTCTTGACTTTTGGGAAATGACTTCCTTCTCCTCTGAGGCTTTGCTCCAAGTCCCTGGAGCAAAATCTCAAGGGGCCTGAGTCTCATGAATTGGCAGAAGCACAAAGGGGGCCAGGGAAGAGAAGAAGGCAAGAGAAGGAAGAAGAAGGCCAAGAGTTCAAGGACACAGTGGAGACTGTCTGGTAACTCCTCCCCAATGACTCTTGGGCACCGGAATAACTTTGGATATGTGGGGGGCAGAGTAATTCTTTACTCCCTCCTGAATGTACACAAGAAATAACAGTAATAAACTGAGTAACTTAAAAAGCCACTCAGTCGTCCCCTGATTTTTATTAATCTCTGCAACAGCCTTCTGACCTACCTCTTGCAGGGCAGGGATGCACTTAGTCCAACTGTGAAATCTGAATTGGAAATATGCCATCTTTCTTAATGGTGTCACCCATGACTGCGTTATTGATTCTTTGTTAAAGCTATCAATATTACTCTGGTGGCATCCTTTTTAGCTCTAAGATTATTGTGAATCCCAACTATTGTAGCTGCAATTTAAAGCGGCACTTCAAATTTATAGGAATTTAGGAATTTGAAAAATATTTCATGCCACATTATTTTTGTGCTAAGTATTACAGTTGATTTTTTTTTTTTTTTTTGGTCTTCTAAAGCTAAACCTTTACTGCCAAAAATGTCAATCCTATCATTTACTCTTTTTTCATCCGTCTTCCTCTCTAGTCTGTCCTCAAAGACTTCAGGTCTAAAATAGAAATATAGAGAAATCTCTTCTAAGATTTCCTCCTCAAAATACAAGGCTTTCCCTGCTGCTTCCCTTTTTTGCTCCAAGTATTCTTGGCATCTGATGCTTAGGCTATTAAAACTGAAAAACCAAACCTGTTGCCATCCAGTCGATTCCGACTCATAGCGACCCTATAGGATAGAGTAGACCTGTCTGTCCCATAAGGTTTCCAAGGAGTGGCTGGTGGATTCAAACTGCTGCCATTTTGGTTAGCAGCTGAGCTCTTAACCACTGTGCTTATCTCCTTCAACTGCTGCTAGGTGACCTCTGATCACCTGATGAGAAACCGTGGGCCACCTCTCTGTCACTGTTGCAGCGGCGACGGTTGCCCAGACGGCGAAGACAGTAACCAACCGCACAACTCTTATAGAGAAGTGGGGCCAGGAGGGTCACTCTGAGGGGTCGACCCCCGGCTTCAGTCCCAGGAGTTTATTTATAGTCAATACAGCAAGCAGCGAAGCAAATAACACAGCAATGGGCTTTGGGTGAGTAACAATAAGTTTCGGGCAAGGGAGAAGGAATTCAGGTAAACAAGCCAATCAGTAACTGGGCAATAGGTTTGGGAAAACAAGCCGTGCCTAATCTCATTCTTATCGCTGACAAGTCTCCAACATGTCATATACAGCATAGAGGCCTGTGGGGGCTGCAGTTGTCAATAGTGCAGCCATGTTTAAATGGCATATATCCCACATGTCACCATCATCCTTGGACCTCTCCATGGCTGAGTGATGACTACTTCCTACAGAAAGCCCCTTGCGTGGTCTCCATGGATACAGACTTCCCCAGTTCATCTTGTCTCACCCTTTTTAACTTTCCTTTACTGCCTCTGTTGAGTCTTTCTATCCCCAAACATGGGAGCTTACACATCCTACTTTATATATGCTGATTCACTCAGTGAGCATACCTTGATGACTTTATCTTTATACGTCTGATGTTCCTGACTCATTTGGCTAACTGTCCAAACGGCAACTCCCCTTGGACAATCGTCACCTTGAACTCACTGGGCGCAAAATCGAACTCATCGTCTTTCCGTAGAAACTCGCTTCCATTTCAAACAATCTATTTCTGTCTGTGGTAGAATGCCACTGCTCTTCCAATACACTTTGAAGTCATTATTCTTCATCTTCTTTTTTATTTTTTTGTAATCTCATTCCAAATTGTCCATTTTTTTCTTTAAAAAATTATTTGTGTCAAACCATTTCTCTCCATTTCCAAGGCTGTCACCTCATAACTGCTTGCCATCTTTATGTAATTCCGCATCTACATTATCACACAATTCTCACCCCAAAGCCACGTTGCCATTCAAAGCTCCCCAGCCTTCCTCAGTACCTTGCCATTGCCTCCTACATCCCACTGCTTAAATCTAAATCCTCTCTTGCCTGAATCAAGCCTGCCCTCAGTTTTGGCTCAGTGTGGTTAAAAATGGTAGCATATGAAATAAACAAATCCATATCTTTATTATATGTCTTTTGACATGTATCAGGAGTCTCTGGGTGGTACAAATGGTTAATGTGCTCCGCTGGAAAAGGTTGAAGGTTGAGTTCACCCAGAGGTACCTCGGAAGAAAGGCCTGGCGATATACTTCTGAAAAAAGCAGCCATTGAAAACCTTATGGAACACAGTTCTACTCTGACACACAGGAGTGTCACCTGAGTATAAAAAGACTCGGGCACAGTGGTTAAGAGCTTGGCTGCTAACCAAAACGTCAGCTATTGGAATCACCAGCCGCTCCTTGAAAACCCTATGGGGCAGTTCTACTCTGTTCTATAGGGTCGCTCTGAGTCAGGATTGACTCGATACAACAGGTTTTTGTTTGTTTGTTTTATTTACTTACTTTTTTTACTTGGAGACAAATTCATATTCTTCTGTATAATGATTTACTACCATAGCCTCAATTTAGGTTTTAACAACTCAAACTTTGTGTCTTTTTGCAGTTTCACAGCTGATTCCGGTGAAGAAGGAAACCAGTCTCGGCATCTATACCTGGTTATCATCTTTATTTCATTATCTCCATAGCTCTTTCCATAAACAGTCCCGTTCTTTCCTACATCAAATTACTAGGCATGAATGTAATTCAGGCACCACCAACATTTTTTATTGCTGTTATTTTTTTCCCTACTACAGCACAATTTGACCCTCTACTTAAAAATAAATTCATTCTTCATTTTTCAAGCCTTGTTCCCACACCCACTGGCTCCAACCCTCCATTTTCCTGCACTTCCTTCATATACCATTTTCTGAATTCTCATCTGTCCTCCTGCACAATCAAGCCACTCCCAGCTCCTTGCCCAAGGCTCACTCTAACACAATGCCCCCCTGAGCTGACTTCATTCTGTTCTCATCAGGCTAACCACCTGGCGTTGTCCAACACTCAAATCCAGATAGATTTTATTAAGGTGCTCTTTCTACAGTTCCATATATGGGCTCTTGAATTTTCATTTTGTTCATTTCTTTGTTTACCCTTTCTTTTCCTAAAATTTTCTTGAACAAAGTTCTCCTGTAACTAATTAGTACTGTGTAAATTAAAATAAGTTTATGAGTTATTCCATTTAATACACACTGAGTTGGAATAGACTTGACAGCAACGGGATCGGAGCATATTGGTATTCCATAAATATCACATGATACTAGCAATAACCTCAGGTTAATAACACTCTAGAAGATTAGATATGATGTAGTCAAAAGAAAAGTATATCCTTGGGTACAAAAAGATCAGATATTCAAATTCAAGGAGCGTTATCCAAAGCTTATTCCATCCAAAGACAGATAAGCAAATGTGCTGCATAGAAGATGCTACTCCCAAACTTCCATCCCAGGGTTTCCTCCTCAAACTGTAAACCCCAGCCCAGGGAACAATTATGTAGCATATTAACTAAAATCCAAGTTCTCTCAAGGCTGATAGGATAAATTAAAACCTCAGCGTAAGTGTGGTTACAGAGTCAATCAACAGCCTAAATCATCTAAATTTTTAACAAAATATAGTTTATGTCCTAGGCATATTTGACTCAGTATGAAATGACAACCAATTTAAATATTTCTGCTAGTGTCCTTACCTTTGCTTCTCCATGTTCCCATTCTTTATTTAACCACTTATATTGAGGGACTTATCTCCTTATATTACAATGAGGTGTGTATATGTGGGTCTTGTCCCTGGGAGGTGCAAATGGTTAAGGTGCTCAGCTACTAGGCTAAAAGTTGGAGGTTCATGTCCACTAGAGGCACCTTGGAAGAAAGGCCTGGTGAACTACTCCTGAAAAATCAGCCATTGAAAACCCTATGGAGCACAGTTCTACTCTGACACACATGGGGTCTCCATGAGTTGGAACTGACATGAAAACAACTGCTTTTTGAGTTATACGTGGGTCTAAACTGCCAGCAGGAATGTTGGATTATTTACCTGTTTTTCCATAATTTCACACAATACTTATCAGTTAACCCATTGCTGTCGAGTCGATTCCAACTCACTGTGACCCTATGGGACAGAGTATAACTGCCCCATAGGGTTTCCAAGGCTATAAATCTTACTGTCAGAAATTTTCTGTGAGAAATTCAAGCCAAATTCAGAAGAGGACCTGGAACAAGGTCTGCTGATGTCAGGAGGATCTTGGGTGAAAGTAGAAAATACCAGAAACATGTTTACTTGTGTTCTACTGACTATGCAAAGGCATTTGACTGTGTGGATCATAACAAATTATGGATAATATTTCAAAGAATGAGAATTCCAGAACACTTAATTGTACTCATGTGGAAACTGTACATAGACCAAGAGGCAGTCGTTTGAACAGAACAAGGGCATACCGCATGGTTTAAAATCAGGAAAGGTGTACTTCAGGATTATATCCTTTCACCATACCTATTCAATCTGTATGCTGAGCAAATAATTCAAGAAGCTGAACTATATGAAGAAGAACTTGGCATCAGGATTGGAGGGAGACTCATCAACAACCTGTGATATGCAGATGACACAACCTTGCTTGCTGAAAGCAAAGACACTTGAAGCATTTACTGATGAAGATCAAAGACTACAGCCTTCAGTATGGACTACAATTCAACATAAAGAAAACAGAAATCCTCACAACTGGATCAATAAACAACATCATGATAAATGGAGAAAAAGAGGAAGACCCTCAACGAGATGGACTGACACGGTGGCTGCAACAATGGGCTCAAACACAGCAACCATTGTGAGGATGGCACAGGACCGGACAGTGTTTCGTTCTGTTGTACATAGGGTTGCCATGAGTCAGAACTGACTTGACGGCACCTGAAAACAACAACAACAAATCTTACAGATGCAGACTGCCACATCTTTCCCAGGGCACCAGCTGGTGGGTTTCAGCTGCTGACCTTTCGATTAGCAGCCAAGCTCTTAAACACTGCATCACCAAAGCTCCTTTGCTTATCACTAAGAACGTATTTAATACATGTTTTATGAATGAAAGATAAAAAGATTATATTTGTAGCTGACCTTTCTCTTTACACTTTTCCTGACTACTATTCATTTTTTACCATATAAATGACGACTTCAGATCACTGTAGAAGAATATGACACTCAAAAGAACTTGGGCTGATATGTATTCCCATGACTTCAATCACTATTCATTAAAAGATGTTATACAAAAATATCTCTAGCCCAAGTTTGTAATTTCAACTTAAAACCATATATCCACCTGCCTAATCTACATCCCAACTTGGATATCCCAGATATCCATAACTGAACCCATTAGCTTCTCTCCAGAAACCTCCTCTACTGTGCTGTCTTAGTAACACCTGTTATCTACCCAGAAGCTCAAGTCATAACCTGGATGCCCTTCTTTAATCCCGCCTCTTCCTTGTTCCTTGAATTCAAATAATCACTAAGTCTTATCTATGCTTTCTTCTATGGGTCTTTAATATTCATTTACTTTTCTCCTTTCTTGTTGGTCCTACTCTAGGCCAAATTATTTCTTGTTACAGTAATTACTCTCCTCTCTGCCTTCAATCTTAGTCAATGCCAACCACTTTCCAAATTGCAATCAAAGTAATCTTCCTAAATTTACATCATTGCTGTAGCTCTACTTCTTAAAACACTTTCCTATTAGACTTGTAATAGCATTCAAAACTTTTAAAATTCACGTTACTCCATGATAGGGCCCTTACTCCTCCAAAAAATATCTCTTGCCACTCACCAAACACCTCCACAAATGTAGATTTTTCACTCTCATCATTCTCAATTCCTTTCAGTACCTTGAACACAGCATGTTTTCTTTTACTTCTGGGCCTTCACATATGTTGTTTCTTCTGAATGGATTTCTTTCCACTACTACCTCCTTCTTTTGACCTGTTCACCATCAGGTTTCAGCTTAGACATCTCTTCTATGGAAAGCTTTTCTCGGTTCCCAGTGTGTAGGTCCCCTACCCCTCCATGTTCTCTTAGGACCTTGTGCTTCCCCGATCTGAGTACTTACCACACTTTAACTGCCAGTTAACTTAAAACAAATAGACAGTGTTTGCATTGCACGACAAAATACTGTTCTTTGACCATCTAAGCATTAAACAGTGATTATATAGCATCTTCATTCTTATCCAACCTTTTGATTTTCTTGGAATTTCCAATTGCCTTTTATCTTCGTTGCTTTCTTTTTCTTTCTTTCTTCTTTTACATGATTGTCATTTAGCATACCCTGATATGTCCAACATCTTTATGCAATCACCTACCCCATCAGATTTTTGTCTTTACGTTTCTTTCAGAGACCTCACTACTGGGAGCATTCATCTTCTATTCCAATCTAGATTGATTCATATGTTGCTATTAAGATGGACTTCCCTTTAATAATTTCCTAAATTGGTTCATCTTCTTTTCTA
The DNA here is from genome assembly GCF_000243295.1 of Trichechus manatus latirostris. Taxonomy (NCBI): domain Eukaryota; kingdom Metazoa; phylum Chordata; class Mammalia; order Sirenia; family Trichechidae; genus Trichechus; species Trichechus manatus. The sequence goes on from NW_004444038.1 coordinate 2,049,978, forward strand.
TATCCCATATCTTACTTTTCCTTTTGCTATAGCACATCCTCAAGTAATTACCTAGGAAAATCTTGGTGGAAAGTAAATTTTCAGAATTCTTTCTTATTATGAAAATATCTTTATTTGATCCCTAGAATTGATTATGTAACTATAGATTAGAAATCAGTTTCTCATCAGAATTTTTAAGACATTCCTCCATTATCTTCTTGCATCCAGAGTTTCTAAGAAGAATTAAAAATATATATATATTATATTGAAATAATTGTAGATTTACTAAATAGTTTCTAAGACAGTACAGACTAGTCCCGTATTCCTTTCACCCAAACTTATATAGCGATGTTACATTTGCCACAACTAAGAAATTGACATTGGTACTGTCTTACTTTCTTAGGGCTTCCAGATCAAATACCACAAAGTAGAGAGTTTTAAAGCACAGGAATTTATTGTCTCACAAGGGGGATGCTGGAAGTGCAAACAGTGTATCAGCCATGTTGATTTCTTCTGAGTGCTCTGAGAGAGGAATCGTTCCATGCCTCTACTAGCTTTTAGTGACTGCTGGCAATCCTTTGCTGTGCGTAGACATATCTTCACATGCTGCCTTTCTGCTGTGTCTATGACTCTCTGTGCCTGTCCTCTCCTTTTATAAGGCTCCACTCAGAAGGAATCTGGATACATCTGACTCTGGTAGGATGTTGTTAACTGATAACACTGTAAAGAAAAACTCTATTTCCCCAAACAAGGTCACATTCACCAGTACAGGGGTTAGGACTTCAACATATCTTTTTGGAGCGACACAATTCAATCCATAGCAGGTGCAGTACTATTAATTACAATACAGAGTTTATTTAAATTTCACCGTCTTTTTTTTTTTTCTGTTCCAAAATCCCATCTAGGCTACCATGATGTATTTAGTCTTCTCCAATCTGGGACTGTTCAGTCTTTCCTCATTTTTCATGACCTTGATATTTTTGAAGAGTACTGGTCAGGTATTTTGTAGAATATCCCTCAATTTGAGTTCATCCGATGTTTTCTCATGGTTAGTCCTGGGTTATGAATTTGTGGGAAGAATACCACAGGTGGGAAGTGCTCTTCTCCTCTGACAAGAATTTTGATGGAAAAGTGGAAGTCTGATTCTTATCTGGTGTTAGGTGATGAGGATTTTCTTTGTGGATATTTTCTGTGATTCCAAGTGATGTGTCCAGGTATGAATCTTTGGATTTATTGTCCTGGCTACTCAGTGAACACTTTTTGACGTGAGGGTTTGTGTCTGTAAGCTCTGGAAAATTCTGTTTTATTTCTTCCCTGATATTTCCTTCTCTCCTTTATCTCTCTCATCACTTAATCTTATTTGATCAGTATTTATTTGATGTTTGCTTATTAAACTGTATCTTGAGTTGCTCTTCTCTTTTTGAGTAAGTTAGTCTTGAAGATAACTTACTAATGGGGACTGACTTTTACTTGTCCTTACCCAAAGTTTAAGAAGTGAAACTAACAGTTTTCTTCCTGATTTCCATACATTCAAAGCTGAAATACAAAGAGGCATAATTTCAGCTTCCTTTTCTTCTTCTTCTTTTTAATTAAAAAAAAAAAAAAATCCTCTGTCCTATTTTTGCTTCTGAATACTTCAAAGTAATGACTCATATTTTTAGGCTTTCTGCATCTCCTTCTGTCCCACAGCTGACAGGGGTAGGCATTTGGTTGTATGCTTTGGCTTTCTTTCCACAATCCTCAAGGGATGGAAGCCAATAGTTTGGTCATTCTGACACCAGACACCCTAAGCAAAACGTGGCTGTGTTTTCTCTGGCAGGATTGGGAAGATGGACTACAGCTGACATTGACAAGACGGGTTTCAGTTAACAATTGCTCAGCTCTGGGTCATTTAGGTTCCCTTATGCCTTCCTTCCACTGGCATGAGGTAATGTTTCCTTTGTCTTTAAACAACCAAGTTTTAGACCATTGCATAAAAGATAATTTTCTGATTTTCATTTCCTCAGTAAAGTAGGTCATATGCAGAAAATATAAATTGGAGACTGTCTTCCAGATTTTCATGTTGTGGTTTACTCTGGTGTCCCTATTCAATATTGAGTTACTTTAAAAAAAATTTTTTTTTAATGCAATTCTACAGTCCTTTTTAAAAATCAGTCCATCAAATAGACACAACTTGCTAAGTAAATTAAGGATTTTTGTCCTTTAATTCAAATCTTAGTTCTCCCAGATTTTTACAGCTAACTTTAGGTAACTGAGAAGCTGATTATTCAGGTTACACTTTGTACCTGTGTGGTCTCTTCCTTCCTTACCCTGCCATTTAGCTTCAATTATGTCACTGTTAGCATCTCCACCCAGGGATGACGGAGGACAGGTATTAAGTGCTACTTCTGAAAGCTTTGTTAAGAAAACAAAAAATCACAAATGAGAGAGCTCAAACAAATGACTAAAATGATGTTTTACATTAACTATGTATTACAGCAACTCTCAAACACTAATGACCACAAGTGAAGCTATCCAATATATTACGTAGTAAATTTCCTTTTGGCTAAATAAGAGCTACACGGAAAAAGGATAAATTTGTTAGTTAAAATGGTAGCGAGCATAATTTCAGAAACTATTGCAATTTTCTAAGAGTAGACATTCTTGCTGTGGATGTAGCTTTTCTTCAAAACCTAGCTTATCTTATGACATGAAGAAGAAAAGCCTCCAAAAGCAACAAAATGTCCTGAGAAGCCTCCTTCACTTTTTACGCTTCAGAAGCCAAAATGGTATTTAGTCTAAAACTTCCCCCTACTCCTTGCACCCTAGCTCATTTATTGGTATTTTGTTAGTTGCCGTTGATTCACCTCTGACTCATGGCGATCTTATGTATAAAATAATGAAACCCTGACCAGCCCTGTGCCATCTTCATGATTATCAGCATGCTTCAGTCCACTGTTGCCTTCCATGAATCCTTGAGCCTAGGGGGTCATCTTCCATCACTACATTGGACAACATTCTGTTGTGATCCATACAATTTGCGTTAGCTAATTTTTGCAAGTAAATCACCAGGCCTTTCTTCCTAGTCTGTCTTTGTCTGGAAGCTCTGCTACAACCTTTCACCGTGGGCATTTGAAATACTGGTGGCATATCTCACAGCATCAAAGCAACATGCAAGGCACCACAGTACCACAAACTGGCAGATGGGTGGTAGCACTTAACGACAGCACTATTCATCTGACTTCCAAACTCTATACTCATTGCATATACAAGGTTCTAGAGAAGTTTGAAAGAGCCCTGGTAGAGCTCAACTGTTAACCAAAAGGTCAGCAGTTCAAGGAAGAAAGATGTGGCATCTGCTTCTGTAAAGATTACAGTCCTGGAAACCCTATGGGGCAGTTCTACTCTGTCCTACGTGGTCACTATGAGTCAGAATCCACTCGATGGCAACAGGATTAAAAAAAATGGGGGGAGTTTAAAGATTCCTTTGACATTAAAACAAGCATACAAACACCCTGGCTATGTTTGTTCATGTAGTCTATGGTGGATCTGTAGAGCATAAGTTCCTGAAAGAGTGAAATTTGACTACTTGATTTATTAAATGTAGGGAAATTGTCAGGTCCACGAATGTGCAATGTTGCATGGTGGGGAAAAACAGGCATTGGAGTTAGATAAAACCCAAACCCATTGCTGGTGAGTTGATTCTGACTCATAGCGACCCTCTAGAACAGGGCAGAACTTCCCCATAGGATTTCCAAGGCTGTAAATCTTTATGGAAGCAGACTGCCCTCAGAGGGGGCTGGTGGATTAGAACTGCCAACTTTTCAGTTAGCAGCTGAGCACTTTAACCAGTGCACCACCAGGACTCCTTTTGGAGTTAGACAGTTCTTCAATTAACTTTACTTCTTTTATAAACATTGGAGGAACTTGGGAAAAGTTGCTTAATTTCTAATCTCTTTTCCCATCTATAAATGGGAATATTCACATGTTCAAAAGTGTGTTTTGAGGATATTTATTAATGATATGTAAAATTAAGAGCCATGTACAGTATCTGGTATTTAGAGGTGCTCAATAATAGCAGCTACTGCTTCTACAAACATAACATAATTTAAAAAAAAGGAATATAAATCTCCATTCTTGATGACATACATGATAATGTAAAAGTAGTTCTGTGTCTCATAGTGTTAATAAAAACTAAGATTAGAGCTGAAATCAAATTATCTAAAAAGGAAATATGAGTGTGTAGTCAAATTATGTTATACACTCACCCTTTGAATGAATGGCCTTCTGAGATTCTGGGACAGAATTCTTATGCCTCTTACTTAAATGATTTATACTTTGCAGGCATTCAGGTACTCGACACTTCCCCTTGTCTCCCTTTGTCTGTGCAGTTACACTTGGTAAACAGTCCCATTTCCCCTTCATGTCTTCCTTGCTTCCCTTCATTCTAATAATGACCTGTAACTACAAGAAAAATTACTGTCAAGTAAAAGCCTTTTTAATAGATCCTGCAATGAAAATTATAATTACCTTAAAGCAGTAAAATTGTAATCCTAGCAGGTATTACTCAGAGAGGTTCTTTCTAAACACTCCTTTAACTCTTCAGAGATATTTTCTGAAGCTCTGAAATAGTTTCCCTTTTAAAGAACTGACATATAAAATATATCCACTATCCCACTACAGATAAGAGGCACTTTAATCCCATATTTTATTATTGTAGGGATAGAAAAGTGGAAAGATAGATGATGTCAAGCACTCACATAATCAGACCCATAAAGGGCTATATATGGGAAGATGTAATGTTTCCCAGCCTCTCCAACATGTGGCCCATTATCACTCCACAGGATAAAATGCAAAGAAGACCCAACTCTACGAATTGAGGTAAAAACATTTCAGTACAGTGACACATCGCTATGGTCTCATGGCAGCTCTCATTCTATGCAGCGTTGATGCTGGATTTGTCTGTGTGACATATAATATCAGGTCCCAGAGGGCTGGGAAAGGTACTTTGCTAAACTGTGTGGAGCCAATTCTTTCATCAAAATGAGTGAATGCTTGTTTCAGTTATACAATGTGCCTGAACCGTGCTGAATGCTTTTATATAGACTATCTCATTTATTTCATTAATCAACTCAATAGTTTGTGTATTATTCCTGTCACTATACAGTTGAGGGAGCCCTGGTGGTGCGGTGGTCAAAAGCTAAGGCTGTGAAACAAAAGGCTGGCAGTTTGAATCCACCGGCCGCTCCTTGGAAACCCTAAGGGGCAGTTCTACTCTGTCTTGTAAGGTTGCTATGAGTCAGAATCACTCAACGGGCAATGGGTTGTTCTTTTTTTTTTTAAATATATAGTTGAGGAATATGAGATTTTAAAAGGTTATGTAACTCAACTAAGGGCACACTGTGAGCTCCCGGGTAGTCTCACACTGGTACCCACGTCACAGTCATGCTTTTATGCTTCCTTTCTGTAGACAATGCATTACATGGACTTACGGAGACCATTCTCTGAGCACCCGGAAGTAAATATTTATGCACTGAGGTCGTCGGAAGTAAACTTAACTTTTTTTTTTTTAATTTTTAATTAATTCTCTGTCTGTATTAACAAAGTTTACATTAAATGGGAAGGAGGAAAGTAATAACATTTAAAGAAAAAGAAAAATATGGAATTCAGACCTAAATATTTTTCCCCTTGGTCTCATCTATTTACCCAGCGGGTTCTCCAGATGATCTGTAGCCCTATGCGGCACAAATCTCAAGGACTGCATAAATTGCCCTCCAGTTTCTGAAACATACTTGGACGCTCACATTCTTCCGGAACATACCCCTCCCCGCACAGAGAGAGAGAGAGAGACATATTAAAAACAACAACAAACCAAACCCATTGGCGACGAGTAGATGGCGCCAAGAAGATTCTGACTCATAGCGACCCTATAGGACAGAGTAGAAATGCCCCATAGGTTTTTCAAGGAGCCCCTGGTGGATTCCAACTGCCCATCTTTTGGTTAGCAGCCACAGAGCTAAAAAAAATACCTTCCTTCTTTAAATTCCCATGGTATTGCATTTGTCTTTTTCATCTGACATCATTTTCTCTCGTTTATCAGTGATGTGCTAATATTTTGAACGTGTGCTATCTGTCAAACTCCTTATTATGAGTTTCACAAACATAAATCAACTTGATTATTTGAAATAATGTAGTTGATTGTCCCTATTTTATGATGCCCTTTTCTATATGAGAGCATGAAGACAGAATTTATTCTGATTCTTCTGGACATGGTATATAGTGTCTTAATACACACATCCTTTCTCAGACCAAACACATGATTAAATATTTGATGAGTGAATGAATGAAAGAATTAATAAGTGCACAGAAGTCTTTACACAACTGTTTGGTTATCACCCTTAAATCAAACGTTCTATTGTTAAACCTTAAGTTACAGTTATGTAGAGAAAATTATGAATTCTTCATTGGCACACCTTACAGCATTTACCATCTTGTCTTTTCATCCCATCACATGCTCAAATGAGATTTTTGAGCTATGATTCTATTAGTCTACCAAGCCACAGTCTCGAATTATTGTCATAAGGAGTACTTAAAATTATCTCTTAGTTAGCTATTTTATTGAGGTACAATTCATATGCAATAAACTGCACCTTTTTACCATTGAGAAACATTCCAATCAAGATAATGAACATATATAACATCCCTGAAAGTATTCCTCATGCCTATTGTAAATCCTCCTTCCTGTACCTCCTTGAGTCCACCCTCCATTCCAAGATAATCACTGACCTGCTTTCTGACACATTTATTAGCTTGCATTTCCTAGAATTTTGTATGGAGCCTTGGTAGCACAGTTGTTAAGAGCTACAGTTGGTAACCAAAAGGTTGGTAGTTCAAATCCACCAGCTGCTCAATTAGAATCATAATATATGTACTTCCGTGAACACACTTGGTATAGTCAGTGTTTTCAATTTTATTCATTCTAATATATAGGTAGATACTTCACATTAAGCCTTTAATTTGGATTTTCCTAATTATTAATGATGTTAAGCATCTTCTAATATGTTCATTTGCTATCCATGTGTCTTCCTTGAAGAAGTGTCTGAATTCTCTGTTCAAATCATTTGCTCATTTTTAATTTTTTTTTCTTATTTTCGAGTTTTGAGAGTTCTTTATTTACTTTGGATGCATGTCCTTTATCAGATACATACGTTTGTAAATAATTTCCCCCAATCTATGGCTTGTCTTTTCATTCACTTACACAACAGTACATTGTAAAGAGCAGAATTTTAAACATTTTGATGAAATTCAGTTTATCAGTTTATTCTTTTATTTATTATGCTTTTAGTGTAGTAACAAAGGCATTTTTGCCTAACTCGAATTCACAAAGATTGTTCCCTATGCCTTTTTCTTAGAAGTTTCATAATTTTAGGTTTTACATTTAAGTTTATGATTAATTTATATGGCACAAGGTATGAATTATAGATTTTTTTTTCATAAGGATATCCAGTTGTTCCAGCACCATTTGTTTGGAACACTATCCATTCTCCACTCAATTGCCTTGAAATTTTGTCAAAAATCAGTTGTCCATATATCTACGTCTATTTCTGGGATCGTCAAAAGGACAGTTCAAGATCTATCTTAAAGTTCAATGCTGTCAGTGATAGGATAATTCCCATACGACTACAAGGAAGACCAGGTAATAAGACTATTATTCAAATTTATGCATCAATCACTAAGGCCAAAGATGAAGAAATTAAAAACTTTTACCGACTTCTGCAGTCTGAAATTGATCGAACATGCAATCAGCATGCATTGATAATTACTGGTGATTGGAATGCAAAAGTTGGAAAAAAAGAAGGCTTGGTAGTTGGAAAATATGGCCTTGGTGTTAGAAATGATGCTGGAGATCGCATGACAGAATTTTGCAAGACCAACGACTTCTTCATTGCAAATAGCTTTTTTCACCAATATAAATGGTGACTATACAAGAGGACCTCATCAGAAGGAATACACAGGAATCAAATCGACTACATCTGTGGAAAGAGATGATGGAAAAGCTCAATATCAACAGTCGGAACAAGGCTAGGGGCCAACTGCGGAATAGACCATCACTTGCTCATATGCAATTTCAAGCTGAAACTGAAGAAAATTTGAACAAGTCCAGGAAAACCAAAGTATGACTCTGAGTATATCACACCTGAATTTAGAAACTATCTCAAGAATAGATTTGACATGTTGAACACTAGTGACCGGAGAGCAGATGAGCTGTGAAATGATATCAAGGACATCATACATGAAGAAAGCAAAATCCATTAAAACGACAGGAAAGAAAGAAAAGACCAAAATGGATGTCAGAAGAGACTCTGAAACTTGCTCCTAAATGTCGAGTAGCTAAAGTGAATGGAAGAAACAATGAAGTAAAAGAACTGAACAGATTTTAAAGGGCAGCTTGAGAAGACAAAGTAAGTATTATAATGACATGTGCAAAGAGCTGGAGATAGAAAACCAAAAGAGAAGAAAACGCCAGCATTTCTCAAGCTGAAAGAACAGAAGAAAGAATTCAAGCCTCGAGTTTCAATAGTGAAGGATTCTATGGGCAAAATACTGAACAATGCAGGAAGGATCAAAAGAAGATGGAAGGAACACATAGAGTCACTGTCCCAAAAATAATTGGTTGACATTCAATCATTTCAGGAGGTAGCATACAATCAAGAACCGATGGTACTGATGGAAGAAGTTCAAGCTGTACTGAAGACATTGGCAAAAAAACAAAGCTCCAGAATTGACTGAATACCAATTGAGACGTTTCAACAAATGGATGCAGGACTGGAAGTGCTCACTTGTCTATGCTAAGAAATTGGGAAGACAGCCAGCTGGCCAACTGATT
>NW_004444038.1:2058982-2067167 GCF_000243295.1 Trichechus manatus latirostris
TTCAGAAGAGGCATGGAACAAGGGATATCATTGCTGATGTCAGATAGATCTTGGCTGAAAGCAGAGAATACCAGAAAGATGTTTACCTGTGTTTTATTGACTATGCAAAGGGATTTGACTGTGTCAATCATAACAAATTATGGATAACATTGTGAAGAATGGGAGGAACAATTCATTGTGCTCATGTGGAACCTGAACTTAGGCCAAGAAGCAGTTGTTTGAACAGAACAAGGGGATACTGTGTGGTTTAAAATCAGGAAAGGTGTGCCTCGGGGTTGTATCCTTTCACCATACTTATTCAATCTGTATGCTGAGCAAATAATTTGAAAAGCTGGAATATATGAAGAAGAATGCAACATCAGGATTGGAAGAAGACTCATTAACAACTTGTGTTATGCAAATGACACAAACTTTCTTGCTGAAAGTAAAGAGGACTTAAGCACTTACTGATGAAGATCAAGAACTACAGCCTTCAATACGGATTACACCGCAAAATAAAGAAAACAAAAGTCCTCAAAATTGGACCAATAAGCAACATCATGTTAAATGGTGAAAATATTGAAGTTGTCAAGGATTTCATTTTACTCAGAACAATCAACGCCCATGGAAGCAGCAGTCAAGAAATCAAAGGATACATTGCATTGGGCAAATCTGCTGCAAAAGACTTCTTTAAAGTGCAAAAACGTCACTTTGAGGGCTAAGGTGTGCCTGACCTACACCCTAATATTTTCAATTGCCTCATATGCATGGGAAACCTGGACAATGAATAAGGAAGACTGAAATAGAACAGATGCCTTTGAATTATGATGTTGGCAAAGAATATTGAATATACCATGTGTCATGGATTGAATTGTCTCCCCCCAAAATATGTGTCAACTTGACTAGGCCATGATTCCCAGTATTATGTCATTGTCAACCATTCTGTGGTCTGATGTGATTTTCCCATGTGTTGTAAACCCTACCTCTACAATGTTAATGAAGTGGGATTAGTGGCACTATGTTAATGAGGCAGGACTCAATTTACAAGATTATATTTTGTTTTAAGTCAATCTCTTTTGAGATATAAGAGAGAGATGTGAACAGAGACTCATGGGGATCGCACACCACCAGAAAAGAAGCACTGGCAGTGTAGCACGTCCTTTGGACCCTGGGATCCTGCGCCGAGAAGCTCCTGGACCAGGGGATGATTGATGACAAAGACCTTCACCCAGAAAGCCCTCCCCCTGGAGCTGGTGCCCTGAATTAGGACTTCTGAGAGAATAAATTTCTCTTTGTTAAAGTCATCCATTTGTGGTATTTCTGTTATAGCAGCACTAGATACAGCAGCCAGAAGAACAAACAAATCTGTTTTGGGAGCTGTACAGCCAGAATGCTCATTAGAAGCAAGGGTGGTGAGACTTCATCTCACGTATCTGGAATGTTATCAGAAGGGACCAGTCCCTGGAGAAGAACACCATGCTTGTTAAAGTAGAGGGTCAGTGAAAAAGAAGAAGGCCCTCGAAGATATGGATTGACACAGCGGCTGCAATAATGGGCTCACACATAGCAATGGTTGTGAGGATGGCAGAGGACCAGGCAGTGTTTCATTCTCTTGTACACAGGGTTGCTATGAGCCAGAACTGAGCTGATGGCACCTAACAACAACAACAACAACAAAGATACTGTTACCCTGTCTTCTTACTTGCATTGATTCTAATGAGAAATCTGCTGTCATTCTTATCTTTGATTCATCTACTATGGCTTTTTTTCTTGGGCTTCATTTAAGATTTTTCTTTTCATACTGAATTTGAAAAAATTGTTTATGATATAGTTGGTATTTTCTGCATTTTTCTTGTCCTAAGTGTTCTTGAACTTCTTGAGTCTGTAGATTGTTTTCACCAAATTTCAAAAAAAAATTTTGACCTTTAAGTTTTAAAACATTTTTTTCTGCCTTCCCCATCCCCTATCTTTTTCCTCATCTCCAGGGATTACAACTGAACATATATTAGGTGAACTGAAATTGTCCCACAATTCATTTTCTTCTCATTTTTTTTTCAAAAATTATCTTCTTTCTTTGCTTTATTTTGGGTGGCTTCCATTGCTATATCTCCAAGTTCACTTATCCTCTCTTCTGCAATGGCTTTGTTGTTATTGTTAGTTGCTGTCAAATCAGCTCTGACTTGTGGTGACCTTATGAATAAATGATCATATAAAAATATGATGCCTGGTCTCGCACTATCTTCATGATCATTGATGTGTTTGAGTCCATTGTTGTGTCTATTTTGTCATTCCATCTCAGTGAGGGCTTTCCTTATTTTTGTTGCCCTCTAATTTACCAAACATGATGTCCTTTCCTAGCCATTAGTCTTTCCTGATGATGTTCCCAAAGTAAGCAATTGAATTCTTGTTAACCTCTCTTCTAAAAGGAACTTTCAGATTATATTTCTTCTAAGATTAATTTCTTCATTCTTTTGACAGTCCACAGTATAGTCAACATTCTTTGCCAACATCACAGTTCGAACATATCAATTCTTTTTATGTTCTAATTTTCATTATCCAACTTTTGCATACATATGAGGCAACTGAAAAGGGAAGAAACAATCGGCATTTCTCCAGCTGAAAGAATTAAAGAAAAAATTCAAGACTTGAGTTGCAATATTGAAGGATTCTGTGGGTAAACAATCGCATGGCACAAGAGGCATCAAAAGAAGATGGAAGAAATATAGAGACACTGTACCAAAAATAATTTGTCAACATTCCACCATTTCAGAAGTTAGAATAGGATCATGAACCGCTGGTACTGAAGGAAGGAGTTCAAGCTGCACTGGAAGGCACTGGGAAAAAATCAAGACTCCAGGAACTGATGTAATATCGATTGAGATACTTCAACAAATAGATGCAATGCAGGAAGCACTTATTTATCTATGTCAGACAATTCAGAGACACCTCCTGGTCAACCAACTGGAAGAGATCCATATTTGTGCCTATTACAAAGAAAAGCATTTAAGCTGAAAGCAGAAATTATCCAACAATATCATTAATATCACGTGCTAAAAAATTCTGATGAAGATAATTAAAAAATTACTGCAGCAATAGTTCAACAGGGAACTGCCAGAAGTTCAAGCTGGATTCAGAAGAAGATGTGAAACAAGGGATATCATCGCTAATGTCAGACGGATCTTGGCTGAAAGCAGAGAACACCAGACAGATGTTTACTTGTGTTTTATTGACTACATGAAGGCATTTGATCATGTGGATCATAGCAAGTTATGGATAACATTGTGGAGAATGGGAATATTAGGCCATTTAATTGTGTTCAAACTGCAATTGTGCTTAAATATATGGAAACTGTACATGGATCAAGAGGAAACTGTTCAAACATAACAAGAATGTATTGTATGGGTCAAAATTGGAAAAGGTATGCAGCAGGGCTGTATTCTTTCAACTTACTTATTCATTCTGCATGCTGAACAAATAATGCAAGAAGCTGGACTGTATAAGGAAGAAGGTGGCAACAGGATTGGTGGAAGATTCATTAACAACCTGCAATTTGCAAATGAAACAACCTTGCTTGTTGAAAATGAAGATGATTTGAAGCACATATTGATGAAGGTCAAAGACTATAGACTTCAGTATGGATTACATTTGAAAGTGAAGAAAACAAAAATTCCTACAACTGTACTTACAAACAACATCACGATAAATGGAGAAGAAATTGAAATTGTCAAGGATTTCATTCTACTTGGATCAACAATCAATACCCATTGAAGCAACAAACAGTCAAGAAATCAAATGACTTGTTTTAAAAGTCCTATTTAAAGTTTCGAAAAGCAAAGATGTCACTGATGACTAACGTGCATCTGCAATGACTAATCTGCTGTTAGTCCCTTCCCTTAAATTTTGTATCTTAATCCTTGTAGTTTTCATCTCCTGAAGTTGAATTTGCATCTTTTTTTTATATCTTTCATATCCAATTGATTGATTTTATAATGGTTCATGTTTACCTGCTTTTCTGCATGCCTAGTGATTTTTTATTATAATGCCAGATATGGTAAATTTTCCTGGAGTGGTTATTGAATATCTTGTATTCCTATATTCCTGACTTTTCTCTGGTATTAATTTACTTGGACACACCTTAATCTTTCCAGGCCTTTCCTATATGATTTGTTAGGTGAATCTGTACTAGTGTCCAGTTTAGGGCTAATTATTTATCTCTGGTGATGCAAGACCTTCCTAAGTGCTCTACCCAATATACAGCGACTTACGAGATTTTCTAGTTTGCTGGTGGCAATAAGCATTATTCCTGGCTCTGTGTGAGTCCTGGGCACTGTTACCCATGATATTTTCAGATGGTTACTTCTCTTCTCTTTGGTAGTTTTCTTACATGCAGGTGCTGCTAATACTCTGCTGAATCCTCAAGGGAGATTCTCTGCAAATCTCAAGAGTTCTCTACCTCTTCCGTTTTCTTCGCTCTAGGACACTGTCCTGTGTAGTCTAGCTACCTTGGTCTCTCTATCCTCCACTGAAGGATTCCACTGGATTCTGTCTGGGTTTTCCCTCCATGTGACATGGCCTGGAAACTCTGTTAAGATTTTAAGCTGTGACAATTACAGCACTCACATTGTTATTTATGATCTCTCAAATATCATTGTTTTTCGTTGCCATATATAAAGTATCCTGGAAAACATTACTTAATATACTTTGTCCATTTTCTTGGTTATTTACAGTGAATGTGTAAATTCACTCTCTAGTAATCCACTTTGTGCTATTAGCTTTTGAAAAGCTCTCTTTGTATGGCTTTTTTTTTTTAAATTCTGATTATTTAGTCTATTTTATAGATAATACCATGTCTGTAGACATAATATTTTCTTATGCAGCTGTTTAAGAATATTTCACTACTCTCTTGATTAGATAATGAATTTACATCCCATTCTTGATAAAAATATTTGCAACATTGAAGGTTATTCCATTTTCAGGAAAGTAGCAAAAGAATAATGACAATTATCTTTGAGATTAATTTCAGTACCTTGCTAAAGACCCATGGGATGTCATTTGCAAATTAAAAAAGAAAAACACTAAAGAATAGCTTTACCTTCTAGCCCTCATGGAAAAGCACTGGCAACAATGAAATCGGCATATTTGCCAAATAAATAACCATAAAAAAGAAATCATAGCCTGTTGACACTGGTGGGAAAAAATCCCATCAAATAAATCACCTCTGCACAATGTTTCTTTTGTCCTGTAACATGTTCCCACCAGCAAAAGCCTGTAAGTGGCTGATGAAGAAACACTATTTTGTTGTTGTGCTCTGATAAAGCATATCGAAAACATTTCACGATCTGGGAGTTTGACGTTGTTGACAAACATGCATCTATGTATTACCAGATTTAGAATCAAATTCAGGAGTGCCTGTTTTAATTAGTAGGTTTAGACACAGATTTTTAGGGACACATACTTCCAAGAATTCTTTGGAAAACCATCCAATAAAGCAAGTCTTCCTGCAGGGGATTAGTTTCAGTATTTTGACTTGGTTTTGCTCCTTCCTGGTGAATTGGAAGACAAAGGTGAGAAACGGAATTGTTTTCTGTTGACACAAGTTGTTTTAACTGATAATAAAATATGAAGATTTTTGCTTGCTTATATTAGAATTATAAGCTAATCTCTAAACTATGAGATTTTCTCTGACACCTTAAATACTTTCTATTGCAAGAGAAGTTTACTGCATGTGATTTTGCTGGGAAAGTCTTTCACTGTTGTCTGAAAATACCTTGATGTCTGGATCTTGGTTTGTTTGGATGAAAAACAAAAGGAACCATGTAATAGAAATTCTTATGAGAAAAGGCTGTTATTAACATTTCAATGAAACCACATAGGCTGAAAAGGTTCACATCTATGCTGAAGTAGTTAGTGGGGTGACCTTACTATGCTGCACTAGGAAGTGTTACGTAGTCTTTAATTCATTAGATATAACTATTGTTACTTTGAGGATAAGGTGCACCTGACCCAAGCCATGGTGTTTTCAATCGCCTCATATGCATGTGAAAACTGGACAATGAATAAGGGAGATCAAAGAAGAATTGACACCTTTGAATTATGGTGTTGGTGAAGAATATCGAATATACTATGGACTACCAGAAGAACAAACTAACCCATCTTGGAAGAAGTACAGCCAGAATGCTCCTTGGAAGTGAGGATGGTAAGATTTCATCTCATGTACTTTGGACATGTTATCAGGAGGGGCCAGTCCCTGGAGAAGGACATCATGCTTGGTAGACAGTCAGTGAAAGACAGGAAGATCCTCAACAATATGGATTGACATAGTGGCTGCAACGCTGGGCTCAAGCATATCAACAATCGTAAGGACAGTGCAGGACCAGACAGTGTTTTGTTCTGTTGTATGTAGGGTTGCTATTGAGTCAGAACTGACTCTGTGGCACCAGCAACAATAACAACATTGCCGTATTCCAGTGAACAATTATAAGAGTTAATTAAAAAGGAGCAACCCTAGCTATTATTGCTTATAGTCCAAAATAGAAGTCAACATCATAAATACATCACCAAAAAAAATCCATGTTCAAAAATCAAATACATTGAAAAGATTATTGGTGTATCTAAGCAGAAGAAAAGTGAATGATGACAAATAGGTGGGAACATTAGGGAGATTCTGTGAGACAGAGCCACAATGAAAAATGTAAATGAATGGTACCAAGTGTTCTATATGGTTATATGATCCGTTTTGTTAAAGAGGGAATAAGGTCTAAAGCAGAAAACAAAGATTGATTGCTGTCTGCCATAAAAGAGAAAGAGCCTTCGCGTTTATTCTCCATCCTCACTCAGTAGAGAGAATGCCATCGTTTCAAGCGACAAGGGGAGAAGGGCTTCCTTCACGGTTACTCTGCCAAAATTATACTTTTTAACTACCCTTGAAGCAATCATCAAGCAGCTGCCAGTACAGTGTTCAAAACCTACTAGTACATGCACGTGGTATGTTTTCAGTTAATTTTCCTTGCAAGTCAGAGCAGCGAAACAACAAAAGGCTTATCTGGGTTCGAAGGTTGGCCAGAATGGCATCTGGGTCTTGATTCAAGGTTGCTTTTACTTAGGTTTACTACTGAACTATAATCAAGAGTAGCAAAGGATATGTGCTAGAGGAGCAGAATAGTGAACAGACGTAAATTCCTGATACCATTTCTTGCTGGAAGAATGTCCAGAACTCCCAGTCAATGCAACCTGCATGGAGGGAAGAATATACTAGGTCAGAATCAGAGCTACAATCACGTTTGACTTTTACATCATCAGCTCTAAGTTTCCATCTTCAACCATATACACAAATTCTTGACTCTCCTGTTATGTATTTCCTTTGACAGTGAGAAATACTGAGTAAATACTCACAATTATTATTTTTTACTATATGTCTAGACCAGAGCCCTGGTGGTGTAGTGGTTAAGAGCTTTGGCTGCTAACCAAAAGGTTGGCAGTTTGAATCCACCAGCCACCCCTTGGAAACCACCCTATGGTACAGTTCTATTCTGTCCTATAGGGTCACTACGGGTCAGAATCGACTCTACAGCAACAGGTTTTTTTCTTCTAGACCAGAACAGGTATTCTCTTTCCCGATTCAAGTTGTAATTGAGAAAAATTTCAAATGCATGAGGAGAAAAGGGGAGAGCATTCAATGTAATATTCTTCATTAAAACTTATCACAGTAACTTCTCTGTTTATTTTTTATGCAAAATGCTGCATTGAAACACAGTGACACTAAAGATACAGAGCGCTTGTGGGAACTTGGTTTAACATAGCTCAACTTTCTCTGTTACTTTGTTTACATTTTTACAGTTATTTGTTTTAATTAGTTCACTTTCCTAATTTAACAACTGAAATTTAGTGCATATACTTTAATTTTTCTTTCAGGATGTTGTTGTTAGGTGCCGGCGATCGCTTCTGATTCACAGCGACTCTATGTACAGCAGAACGAAACACTGCTTGGTCCTGTGCCATGCTCACAATCGCTGTTATGCTTGAGCCCATTGACATGGATTGAATTAAGTCCCCCAAAAATGTGTGTATCATTTTGGCTGAGCCATGAGTCCCAGAATTGTGTGGTTGGCCTCCATTTTGTGATTGTAATTTTATGTTAAAGAGGATTAGGGTGGGATTGTAGCACCACCTTTACCCAGGTCACATCCCTGATCCAATGTAAAGGGAG
>NW_004444038.1:2067267-2099297 GCF_000243295.1 Trichechus manatus latirostris
TGGACCGGGATCCCTGTGCAGAGAAGCTCCTAGTCTGGGGGAACACCGAAGAGAAGAAGGCCGACAGAGAGAAAAAGCCTTCCCCTGGAGCTGACGTCCTGAATTTGGACTTTTAGCCTACTTTGACTGTGAGGAAATAAACTTCTCTTGTTAAAACCATCCACTTGTGGTGTTTCTGTTATAGCAGCACTAGATGACTAAGACACCCATTATTGCAGCCACTGTGTCATTCTATCCTGTTGAAGGTCTTCCTCGTTTTTTTTTCAAGATGAAGTATCTGAAATTCCATCCTGAATATCAAGATCCATTGTACTGTGCAGTAGACTTAAATCTAAAAATTAACTGACCCTATTTTGGTTTGTTTTGTTTTGAATTTTTGTTTTAATATTCAAATATTTTATATGAGTATATGCATATATGTGTGCAGGTGTGTGTGTGTGAGGGTAAGAAAATAGTAATTATTTCTTTCTGTTAAGAGAGTATGCAGATGACACAACCTTGCTTGCTGAAAGGTAAGAGGACTTGAAGCACTTACTGATGAAGATCAAAGACTACAGCCTTCAGTAAGAATGACAACTCAACAGAAAGAAAACAAAAATCCTCACATCTGGATCAATAAACAACATCATGATAAATGGAGAAAATATTAAAGTTATGATGGATTTCATTACACTTGGATCCACAATCAACACCCATAGAAGCAGCAGTCAAGCAATCAAACAACGTATTGCATTGAGCAAATCAGCTGCAAAAGACCTCTTTAAAGTGTTCAAAAGCAAACATGTCACTTTGAGGACTAAGGTGTGCCTAACCCAAGCCATAGTATTTTTAATCACCTCATATGCATGGGAAAGCTGGACAATGAATAAGGGAAATCAAAGAAGAACTGACCCCTTTGGATACACCATGGACTGCCAAAAGAACAAACAAATCTGTCTTAGAAGAAGTACAGCCAGAATGTTCCTTAGAAGCAAAGGTGGTCAAACTTTGTCTCACATACTCTGGACATGTGTCTTAGTCATCTAGTGCTGCTCTAACAGGAATACCACAAGTGGATGGCTTTACAAAGAGAAGTTTATTCTCTCACAGTCCAGTAGGCTACAAGTCCAAATTCAGGGCATCAGCTCCAGGAGAAGGCTTTCTCTCTCTGTCGGCTCTGGAGGAAGGTCCTGGTGATGCATCAGTCTTCCTTTGGTCTGGGAGCTTCTGTGCAGGAACCTCAGGTCCAAGGACGTGCTCTGCTCCCGGCACTACTTTCTTGGTGGTATGAGGTTCCCGTGTGTCTCTGTTCGCTTCTGTCTTTTATATCTCAAAAGAGATTGCATTAAGACACTATCCAATCTTGTAGACATCATCAGTATAACCTCATCACAATGATAGAGTTTACAACACATAAGGAAATCACATCAGATTACACAATCATACAATACTGGAAATCATGACCTAGCCAAGTTGCTACACACATTTTTTGGGAGACACAATTCAATCCATGACAACATGTTATCAGGAGGGACCAGTTCCTGGAGAAGGACATCATGCTTGATAAAGTAGAGGGTCAGGGAAAAAGAGGAAGACCCTCAATCAGATGGATTGACACAGTGGCTGCAACTATGGGCTCAAACACAGCAACTATTATGAGAATGGTGCAGGATTGGGCAGTGTTTTGTTCTGTTCTCCATAGGATTGCTATGAGTTGGAACCAACTTGATGGCACCTAACAACAACAGGAATGTTTAAAAAAAAAAAAGAATTTTGATTAAATTTTACCGGTTATTTGGGTTATGGCTAAACGTGCTAACTTATGGCTAACTACACAAGAAAATAAAAAGTCAAATTAAAATAAATGTGATTGTCCCTATGGTACATAGCAATTTTAGCGTTTTGCAAAGAATTGAAATCATAGCCTTGCCTTGGCCTATCTTCTATTCAACGGTTAGCCAAGATAAACATTTCACAGGCAGAAAGTCCCATCAGGAGAACAAAGGGAGGATGAAAGAGGGCAGAACCATTGCTTCACCTGCTGCCTCTCACACAATTGTCATGAACAAGGTAATTTCATGTCAGCCAAATACTAATTGGGTAGAACAACAGAATTATGATCTATTTTATCATAAAAATTACAGGATGCTTTTGGTAGCTGTACTTGCATGTAATATACCTTCCTAAGTGCGTTTTGTTTTCTCTAACCAGCATCTTACATTAATTAGAGGCAGCAGTCTACCGGGAGCCATAACTTGTACAACCAAATCATACATACCAATATGACCAGCCACAGGCTCCCACGCTCACCTCCACTCTCCATTCCAGATGGCTGAACCACAGGGAAACACACGATGAAGGAGTTAATTGTGACCTTGCTGCTGATGCCTGTGATGTGGTGTGGTTCACAAGGATTGTTCAGCCAATTAGATTTTATCTTTCAGGAATTTGAACTGGGGATTGTAGAGGAAATGGCGCAGCTAGCAGTGGTGCTGAGCCTTGATGCCTGATTCCTCTGCAGGCCTCTCACTGTTGGCTGTTTTCTCTCCGTATAGGGATTATTACTCAGCCTGGACGTGAAATATGTGCTCTCACTTCTCACTGCCACTTCCAGAAAAGTTCCTTTCCCTAAAAACCCAGCTTTGAAAATCATGCTCAAAAGCAAAGATGTCACATCGAGGACTAAGGTGGGCCTGACCCAAGCCAGGCTGTTTTCAACCATCTCATACGCATGCGAAAGGTGGACAATGCATAAGGAACACTGAAGAATTGATGTCTTTGAATTACGGTGTTGGTGAAGAATATTGAATACACCACAGCGGTGCGATTATTTATTTTTGTGGATGGCCTTTCTAGCCATGGGCTTGTAACTCCCACCTATGTGATTGTGTGATAGGGTAATTGTGGTCTACCCAGGAGATTGGTGAGTTTTGCCTTAAAAGAGAGCCAATTCCAGAGCAGAGGGGAGAGCCCATCACCACCGAGGAAGGAAAGACCACCAGGAAAGACCCAGCAGCAGAGACCTGGCAGCAGGAGACGGTGTGGTGGGCTTCCTGGCCCAAGGAGGGAGACAGCTGAGTGCCTTTGGGCAGAGACTGAGGGCCAGGGAGAGACGTGCCTGTGAGCACGGCTGGGGAGAGGCTGTCCTAATGGAAGAACTGTGTCTTGAGTGTTCTTGAGCCTGAATTGTAACTGTTACTTCCCCAATAAACCCCATAATTGTGAGTATGGTCTGTGAGTTCTGTGTGGCCATTGCAATAAATTACTGAACCCAGTAAAGAGTGCTGTGGGAGGGGCAGTTGGTGTCAGAATTGGTAGGGATGGCAGAGACAGAAGGCATGTCTGACCTCCATCTCATAAGAATCAGCCTTGGGCTGTTGATCTTGGTTCTCCTTCCCCCTTGGGAAATTAGAGAAGGTCAGACACTGCCCCAAGCCATTTTTAAAACCACAGACCGCCCAAACAATGAGCAAATCTGTCTTAGTATAGCCAGAATGCTCCTTGGAAACGAGGATGGGGAGACTTCATCTCACATAACTTTGGACAGGATATTATGCTTGGTAAAGTGGAGGGTCAGCGAAAAAGAGGAAGACTTTCAACGAGATAGACTGACACAGTGGCTGCAACAATGGGCTCAAGCATAATAATAATTGTGAAGATGGCACAGGACCGAGCAATGTTTCGTTCTGTTGTACACAGGGTCGCTGTGAGTCGGAACCAACTCGCCGGCACCTAACAACAGCTCTTCCTGCTACTCCTCACTGCTGTCATTTATTAACTATCAGATACTGTTTCCTCATTCTTTAAAACCTGTGCTCTGGTTTACTGTCTCTCTCATTCAGCACTCTTGCCATTCTTAGTGATTTTAACATTCATGTAGATAATCCTTCCAATAGATTGGCCTCTCAGTTCCTGGGAATCCTCCCCTCCAATGATACTGTCCTCCATTCAACTCAGCCCCTGCTCCTACAGTCATATCCTAGGTATGGCCATGATCCGTGATTATAACCTAACCAACCAACCAACCTGTTGCTGTCAAGTCCATTTCAATTCATAGCGGCCCTGCAGGACGAGTAGAACTGCCTCCATAGGATTTCCAAGGAGCGGCTGGCTGGTGGATTCGAACTGTCTTCTTTTTGGTTAGCAGCCGAGCTCTTAATTACTGCACCACCAGGGCTCCAATTATAACCTACATAACCTCAATGTCAAGCATCCTTCTCTCCAAATGCTATTTTCTAGCTCACTCCTATAGGACCCTGGTGACTACAATCCTTTGAGCTTATAGGAATTTACAATCCATTCATTCTAGCATTTTTTACTCACCCCTTTGGACTTTACCCTCGTTTTCCTGAGAATACCTTCCATGATCAATAAGCATAATCACTCCGTTATATACACTCTTAATGTCAGTTCTCCCCTCATTCCAGTTGCAGTTACTTGGGTAAAATCAACTATCTTCTTCTGTCTACACTTTTTCAAGGATTCACACAACTAAAGGTGACTGGACAAAGACACACATCCATGCTGACAGGCCCCACTTTAAGTTCACAATCACTAACCTCAAGTGGGCCCTTTACACCGCCTGGCAATCACTGCCATACTTTAATTCCATCGTGCTTTCACTCTCCTTTCTTTCCATTCTCTTTCACATCTTTTCCTCTCTCCTCAAATGTCCAACACCTACTCCTTCATCCTCACCCTGCACTGATTTCCTTGATTCTTGTTTTGGTTAGAAACAGTCATAAAGTGTTCCTACAAGCTCCCACAACCTACTGACTGTGAGTCCATACATTCTGCCTTCTCTCCTTTCACTATGGGTGGCCTGTCCAAGTTCCTCTCTGAGGCCAACCCCCGCCCCCCTTCCCCATGGTGCACTAGATCCTATCTTCTTTGACAGCTCAAGGACAATGCCCGTTTAATTCTACCTTATCTGCTGTGAATCAGCATTGATTTCCTTCACTAATCACTCCTATCAGAGTACAAACATGCTAAGTCATCTTCTTTAAAATGATGACTTCCCTCCACTTCCTTCTCCCGCTACTAACCCATTCTATCCCCCTATAAATAGCAAAGATCCTCAAAAAGTTGTTCGTAATTGATTATCTCTCCTATTTTGCTCTTAGATTAATTCTTACCAAATTCACCTCCACTCTGTGATTGAATCTATCTCTATTAATGCAATCAACAAACTTTACATTAGTAAAACTTAAGATCAATATCAGTATCTCATTTTTCTGTGCTGTCATAAGAATTTGACATAGTTGAGTGTTTCTATGGAAGGGAAATGGTCTGGAAGTAACAATGAGGAGCAAAGGGACTATCCACCCCACTTCTCTCTCCAAATGCATTTTTCACTTGGATCCCGAGACACTGCCCCGTCTTGATTTTCCTCCCACCTGACTGGTTGATGCTTCTCAGTTTCCCGTCCTCTTTATATCTTTATCCTTATAATGTAGTAACGCCAAGTACTCAGCCCTTGGATCTCTTCTCTTTTCTATCTGTGCTCACTCTCATTCCAATTCCACTCAGTCTTGTAGCTTTAAAGATTTTTATATTGATGATAAAAGTCCCTGGGTGGCACAAATGGTTAAGCAATGGAGTCCTAACCAAAAGGTTGGTGGTTCAAACCCACCAAGAGACACCTTGGAAGATAGACCTGGGATCTGCTTCTGAAAAGTCACAGTCTTGAAAACCCTATGGAGCCATTCTACTCTGCACTTTTGGGGTCTCCATGAGTTGGAATGGTCTAGGTGGCTACCAACACCATATTGATGATTCTGAAATTTACATCTCCAGCTCATACTTTTCTCTGGTGTTCCAGACTATAAGTCCAATTATGTAGTCAACATTCCATTTATTCAAAGACTCATTCTCAGGACTAATTTATATGGGTTCTTAGTTGGATGCTCAGATGTTCAGATTTCACCTCTTCTCCTTTCACTGCTGCAGTCTGGCACCTTTATCAAGTCTGTGTGGTCTCAGGTTTATCACACGTTTCTGCTGAAGAGTAACATGTCCTGTCTGCCCTGGCCTGGTTATCTGTAGCATGTGTCTGCAGTGGTGGAATAAGGACAGAGAGGTGGGACTAATATTCTCTGGATGTAGACATTTTTTTTGTTCTAGAAGGAGTATTTTATCTCTGATACTGTTAAAATGGATTTTTTTTGATGGTTCTATTATTGTTGAAAATTCTCTACAGAAAATGCACCACTTATTGTCTACATCTAGTATTCTACTTTATCCCTTGCTGTCACCAAACTCCCTGTCTTGATAGGGGTATTTAAAACAGCCTCAACCCTACAGTCAGTCCTAAGTGTTCTGCATAGGCCCACTCAGAGTGGACAAAATGGCCGGGGTAGAGGGGTTAGCCAGACTGGGAGGGTTCCTTACTGACCTCACTGCAACCCACTTACTCTAGAATGCCCACCCCACAATTTTTCAGCCCTATTCATACTTCCTATCCATTGTCCTTACCTTGTTGGTAGTGTCCCCACTCCTGGCAAAGGCTCACTTCCTAGTCATCTCTCCCTTGCATATACTCTTAGCTTCCTTGTCTCTTCTCCCTGTGTTGAGCTATCCTGGCCAAACACCACCCTGGTTAAACTAGAGCAGGCAAACATGGACATGTAAAAATACTCAACCATTCGGCAGATCATCCTTGAGATTGCTGGTCATAACTAAGAAGTGTACCCTTAACTCTGCCCAAGAATCCTGCTCTCAGTTTGGTCTTCCATTCACTAAAGAACTATTTCCAAACTTTTTCTTTCTTCTCAAATAACCAATATGTTTTCTTTTTTATCACTTTCAGCTGATGACCTAGCATCTTATTTCACTAAAAAAGTAGAAGCATTCAAAATAGATCCAGATATTGCTCTATCATCAAAATCACTAATCTACTTGTTTCTGACCATATGTATATATATTCTGTCACCCCTCCTAAAACAATAGGTGAACGTCCTATACTCACATCCAACACTACACCAAAAAACCAAACCCATTGTCGTCCAGTTGATTCTGACTCATTGCGAGTCTTTAGGACAGAGTAGAACTGCTCCCTAGGGCTTCCAAGGAACAGCTGGTGGATTCGAACTGCCAGCCTTTTGGTTAGTAGCCATGCTCTTAACCACTGCAACACCAGGGCTCTTCATATCCAATACTACCCAAGAAATTGATCTCATTCCCTTGTGCCTATACGAGGACAATGTATTTGAAGTTTACACTTGCTATGCTACTTCATCAAGTATTCCTTCTGTTCTGGATAATTTTATTCTTCTTACAGATATACTATAATAATCTCCATCATAAAACAACAACAGAGCCTCACCTGAACACAAACCCTCCACAGTTCCATAATACAACAAAACATTTCCAAAGAGTTGTCTGTAGGTGCTATTTCCACTTTCTATTCTCTGCTCTTTATACCTTGTAGGACACAGTTGGATGTTTTTGTAGAAGAGGATTAGTTTGGAGGAACCAGTGAGGAAACAAGGAGAACACCTATCCCAAGCCTCTTTCTGCAATACATCTTCTGCCCACATAACTTACTCCTTCATTCATTCAGCTCTCTGTTCAAATGTTATTTCTTCAGACAAGCACTCCACAGCCAGGTTTTAATTAGCCATCTGACTTCCCAGCTCACTCCTTCTAACTCTTTATCTTGTTTTATTTTTCCTCATATCACTTGTTGTTGTTGTTGTTGTTAGGTACCATCGAATCAGTTCTGACTCATAGCGACCCTATGTACAACAGTACAAAACAATGTTGTGTGCCATCCTCACAGTCATTGTCATGCTTGAGCCCATTGTTGCAGGCACTGTGTCAATCCATCTCATTGAAGGTCTTCCTCTTTTTCAGTGACCCTCTACTTTACCAAGCATCATGTCCTTCTCCAGGGACTGGTCCCTCCTGATAACATGTCCAAATTATGTGAGACATAATCTCGCCATCCTTGCTTCTAAGGAGCATTCTGGCTGTACTTCTTCCAAGAGAGATTTGTTCATGCTTCTGGCAGTCCATATCACTTACCACCTCCTAAAATTACACACTCACACAACACACACACACATTATATATATATATATATAAATAATATGTTGTCTATTGTCTATCTACCCAGTAAAATACAAACATAGTGAAAGACAGTGACTTTGCCATGTTCACAGCTAGTCCCCCAGAAAGATGCTGGAACAGAGTTGGCCCTCAGTAAATTTGTTAAGTGAGTGAATGAACAAAGGGACTTAAATTTATTTATTACTTAATGTATGCGGATTATACCTAAAATATCATTTTGGGCAGAATGTTGGCAAATTTTTGAAAACTTTTATTCTAGATGATCAATCCCCTTCCCAATTCCCTTTTCACTAATAGCCTTTGCTCTTAGCTACATTGAGTTTCAGCTTATTGGCTATAATTCTATCTGAAAACTTCGCCAGATATAGAATCGATTTCAATATAATAAAAAGAAAGTTGAAATAAAAAATGCTGAGTGTTACCAATGTATTGATACTGCAGTCCAAATAATCAACATTTAGAGGAATCCTGCAGCTTAAGTGTCGATTAGAAATTTGGCCATGAACTAATTTGGCCGTGAGCTATTTTTGATGGCGCATTATTCAAGGTCCTCTTCTATGTCCTACATGGAAAGTGAGGTCTCGTAGAGGGCGTCCCAGAGGGTGGGCATTTAAATTCAGGCTTGTCTTCCGGCATGTGAATTTTGGCAAGCTATTTTTCAGACATTTCTGCAAAATGGAATAGTAACCACTTCTGGTGGACAGACCCTAGGGTGACCCCATGTTCATACTCTGCATAATATAGAAGATAAGACTCGAAACTATGGTGGTGCTCATGTCTCAGGCCTTCTGATTTGGCTATGATAATTCTTCATAACTCTTTGAACTCACGATACAGATGTTAAGAGTTTATTTTATTCTCCTGAAGCAAAGTATCTGACTTTATTCTTCAGTGAAGCAGAAACAAGGCGCAGGAAGGCCAAAATAAACACGTTTTGCTACCTCAACACCCCCCAGTTTCTTGGAAAAACAAAACAAAACAAGAACCTGTCACAGCTACATCCAAGTATGGCCTAACGATGCGGGCCTGCCTTCCTCATATATCGGCCCGACTACCCAGTTATCTTCAAAATAACCAGTTGCTTCTGCAGGTGTGCTATCTTGCACACTCCACCCTGAACCCCAATAAATGCTACAGCCCACAGGTTCTCTCTGGATTCCCTCCTGCTTGGTGAAGCCCATTGGGGCATCCTCCTTCCCAAGTGGTCTCTCAAGGCCTGCTGTGAACCCACCTCTGGACCTGTGAGTAATAAAATTTCAGATACTTCATGGGCCTCTCTGGTTCTCCTTTCATTGCCGCACCTCACAGACCATTAAAGCAACCTACCAACTAAGTGATTGAAACGTAAGGATTTTTTTGTGATGATCCTGATCTCTAAATTTATCAAAGCCTACTAAACCGCACCCCCACAAAAAATAAATAAATAAAACCACTGTCATGGAGTAGAATCCAGCTCATAGCAACCCTGTAGGACAGAGTAGAACTGCCCCCTGGGGTTTCTAAGGCTGTAAATCTTTATGGAAGCAGGCTGCCACATCTTCCTCCCACTGAGAGACTGACTGGTGGGTTGAACCACCGACGTTTTGGTTAGCAGCCAAGCCCTTTAACCACTGCGCCACCAGGGCTCTGATCAAGTGATTGGAACACAGGTATTTCTGTGTGATGATCCTGATCACTAAATTTCATTGTCCAAGTCTACTAGTTTGATCTTTTTGTCTCTCATCCTCCCAAGGGATAGAGTGAAACATTTATGCTTATTTCTTGCCTCACCTAGTCACAGGAATGCTTTGGGTGGATCGGTGGGTTGGTTATTTCCCTTTGTTAGTAAAATTATAAACAACTAATGATACATAAAATTGGGTAACACAACCAATTAGCATTCTTCGATTTTTGAGAGGCTAACAGTATACCCTCCCAGAATGGGGGAGAAATGAATCCCCCCACCCCTCACACACACACTTTGCTTGAAGCAAGTTGTCCCATTGATAGGGACATTTAACTGGATAAACCATTACCAATATCTGCTTTCATGGATAGTGGACCTTATCAGCACAGTACATCTAAGTCTTCCCAGTTTTTAGTTTATTAATAGATTCCATTTAACTTCCATGACAAAAAGCAGGACTAACTCATCTACGCTTTGCTTTAGAGCACCCAGTGATTACCTCCAAGTGAAGGCTCCTGAACCCTGGCGTTACCATGGTAATCGCTGACTCTCAGACTTGGTTTGCTTCTCCAAATCATCCAAATGTTCCTGTTTTAAAATGTCATCACTAGTAAATCTATTTTGTTTGGTTTTAAAATTTGGGTAACAGTAACCCAGGGAGGTAGCAAGCTCTTTGTTAGCCTCCTATATACCAATCCTAAACGAACTTACATATTTAGTGTGTGTCTGTGTCTGTGTGTGTGTGTCTGTGTGCGTGTGTGTGTGTGTGTGTGTGTGTGTGTGTGTGTAATGATTCCCTAAGCTCGTTTACTCTGAAGGCAGAATGGGTCAATATATATTTGAAGAAGAGTGATGATATACAATATTTTTACATTTGTTACTTCCTGTGTCTGCTCTTTTCTGCATTTTATGATGTCTAATTAGAAACGCAAAATAAAGGAAAATCGTTTTATCCCCCATTTTCTACCGCTTATAAACCTCTTCAAAAATGTTCAACTCCCAAAGGAATGAGGATTATTTCATCTTCCTAAGGGTATAATAGCTATATTCCCTGGAGCTGCTGAGAATAATTTGATAGAACACATAATGTAAAAAATATTTCTAATGTATTCAAAATGTGGCACAGGAAGAAATGTAGCCATATGCACCATTCATGCAAATAAATCATGTCATTTCTGGCTGTTAATTAAGTCTGTTTAAAAGCTTTTCTCTTTTACTTAATGCATCTTTGGGAATGAAAAGAAAAATAAACTCACTGACAAGAATTTGCTAATATGCAGTTAACTTAAAAGATGAAAATTTTTTTTTAATCACTGTGTATCTAAAATTAATTACTGATGGGGACAAGGCATTTTTTCAATTTGACAGAAATAGCAGATTATAATTTTATACTTTAAATGCTGCTATGTTGAAATATAGAGACTTCAAAATTTATCCAAAGCAACCTGATTATTTCTCAACAACAAATTTACCTTCGAAAAAATGTCTTTCATTTAGCAGCATACCAGTGGATTAAATCTTATAAAGTACTCTGTGGTGGGTAAAAAAGAAAAAAATTAGTAATTCCCTTTGATTTAAGTTTGAAACAAACTTACGAACCTGGCAAAGCTATGTTCTTAGGAAACCCGGGAAACAATGTAACTCGATGTGATTTTTTGTGAAGTTTCTGCCAACCTCTCCTAATTCAGAGCTCTCAGATTTTGAGCTCTGAATGAGGTCGAATAGAATTTTATCACATAAACATATGTGAAATAGGTGTGTACAGACATTTTTTGTTACAACAAAAGGAAAACTCTCTGCTCAGATAATGGCAGCTTACCAAGGATGGTAAACAACAGGGTTGCTTTTTCTCTTAATGAGTTGCCACCTGTTGTTCCGATGGGAAATCTGCTGCCACGTGCAATCAGGAGGTGCCTGCAAGCCCTGCTCTGCTCAGCTCACTGACTCAAGACAGGAGAGAGTAGAACTACTCATGAAGCTTGGACTCCCGGGGCTGATGAAACAGACGTAAATTCTTGCCATTCAGCTGACGCTGGGCGGGGTCTGAGCGATATAGACACAAAGTCCAGACACCTCTAAAAGGCCCAGACCAATCAGGCTTGTGGGCCAGAGGAAAAGTCACAGGACTGTTTGTTTTTGTTTTGTTTTAATTTTTCACTTTGCACAATTTCGATTTCCATAGTAACACAGGAGCTTTGGTGGCACAATAATTAAGCGCTCAGCTGCTAACAAAAAGATCTGCAGTTTAAACCGACTCAGCTCTGCAGGAGAAAGATCTGGTGATCAGCTCCCATAAAGACTAAAAACCTAACCAAATCCATTGCGGTTGAGTCAATTCCGACCCATAGCAACCCTATAGGAAGGAGTAGAACTGTCCCATAGGGTTTCCAAGGAGCAGCTGGTGGATTCGAACTGCTAGCCTTTATGGTTAGCAGCTGAGCTCTTAACCACTGTGTAGCCAGGGCTCCCCCATAAAGACTACAGCCTAGGAAAACCTATAGGACAATTCTATTCTGATATGTATAGGGTTGCTAAGAGTTGGAATCTACTCGACGGAACCTAACAACATACTACTTTATTTCATTTATTTTTTTTAGATTGAGAAGGGAAAAGTTAAAGAAGCATCCAGTTTAAGGAAGGACAAAAAGAGAAAAGTCTCTTAGGGGGCTGTGTCTGACTTATCAGGCTTATTACGCTTATACGGAAGCATTGTTCTGTTTTACATATTTTAATTCATTTAGTCCTTACAACTGTCTGACAGATGAGGACACGGAGACAATAAGGAGAGGTAAATAATTTGCCTGAGGACACATCTGAGTGGCACAGCCAGACTCTGAACCCAGTATTCCAGCTGTGGAGACAGTGGTTTTAACAACCACATCATATTCCCCTTCAATGACCAAATAACCTAATTAAAGATTTTTTTTTTTTACTTCCCTTGTGCAGGTCTGGCATTATTCGAGTCCGAATTTAAACTAGTTCCTCATGCCATTTTAAAATACAGTAATTTGGTATTAAGAAATTATCTAGACCATCTCGAAATTTCTGCAGTTATGTATTCAACAAGCACTAAATAAATGATGTGTCAGATACTATGCTCAATCTGGGGCTAGTGTCTGCAACACAACAAATATGATGCCTGCCTCCTTTGAGCTCATATTCTAATGGAAGAATGTCAACAAGTAATCACAAGTGGATCGAATATTTCCAAATGAGTGGCACAGATTGTTACGATCAAAGTAGAAGTAGAGGGATGAACTAATGGATGCAGGAAAGATCTCAAACAACAAATGGTATTCACGCTGAGATTAGAAGAGCAACTAACCTAAAGGTTGGTGGTTGGAACCTAACCAGGGACAGCACAGAAGAAAGGCCTGGTGATCTGCTTCTGTAAAGATCACAGCCAAGAAAACCCTACAGAGCAGTTCTACTCTGTGACACATGGGGTCACCATGAGTCAGAATTGACTCGATGGCAATGGGTTTGGCAGCAATTTACTAGTCAACACTAGTCAACATCGTGGGGAATGAGGCATCTCCCAGGATTTTAGGAGGGTAAGTTTGATTAAGTGAAGAGGGGAAAGGACCTGCTGGCGAGGAGGTACAGGTTATACGGAGCCCCACACCCATGCTAAGGATTTGGGACTTTAAAGGCAAGGAGGAGCCACTCAATGCTTTAAGACCTGAGGAGTAGCACGCTCTCTCGATTGCACTGATTTATGACAGTTTTTAAAAGATATCACTGTTTAGAGTTGTAGGTGAGAAGAATGAATTTTGACATCAGCAAAGAGACCCCTGCAGTTGTCCAGGTTGAAGATAATAGAGGTTTATCCTTGAAAAGAATCAGTGGAGGTGGATTTAAGAGACACTTAGGGTATACAATCTACAGGGAAGAACGAACAGCAAGTGGGAAAACAGCAAGGTGGAGCGGTGGCAGCAAAGAGAGAAGAGAAACATGGTTCCCTAGTTGCTGGTATTAACATATTACCATGTGCCCATCTTGGTTTTCATGTCGCAAAACGAGGTGCAGCCCAAAGTACCGAGAATATTGCTTCCATTGCTTCCGTAAATCTTCCTCATATTAAGAATGTTTTCTCTCATTCAATAGAATCTATAAATCTTTATTATCCCATTTCTGTAAGTTAAGTCCTAGTAGAATAAAAACAATGTTTCCAATATTTTTCAGAATACCTACCTTCATAATATGCATATAAAATTAAAATGGCTTTCATATTTCTTATCATTTCTATTATAGAGAAGAACCTGAGCCCCACATGCAGCTGTACAAATTTCACTGTACAACATGCCTAGCCAAACATCCATCCCTGGAAAGACCATGGTTATTTAAAGTTACCTGGTAGTTTTAATTGACTGTAAAGAAGATATGATTCTTCAATATTACTAAACAACACTGGTCAGTCTTTTCTTCGATGTTACTCAACTTCTATAATAATGTCACTGGTCCATTATTTGTATATGCTGTCTAAAGTAAAGGTTAATGCAATAGTTATTCTATCCAAAATAATGGTTAATACAATGAAAATGCTAGTCCATTGGTCATATAGACAAAAACATCCAAGACTGAATAGTTTTTAAGTGATTCTTTGACTACACTGAGACAAAGTTATTATTGCGGTAATAGTAATGGCCAACGTTCATGGAGTGGCTTCTATATACCAGGCACAGAGCTAAAGGCTTCACACATACTACCTCATGTAATACTCACTATGAAGAAGGTAATATTTGTATCTCCATTTTTGTAGATATAAATAAATAAGATCACAGAAATT
The DNA here is from genome assembly GCF_000243295.1 of Trichechus manatus latirostris. Taxonomy (NCBI): domain Eukaryota; kingdom Metazoa; phylum Chordata; class Mammalia; order Sirenia; family Trichechidae; genus Trichechus; species Trichechus manatus. The sequence continues at coordinate 2,081,772 of NW_004444038.1, forward strand.
AAGTATCCTGTCCAAAGTCAAAAGCCAGTAAGCGGTGGAGACAGGATTCAAAGCAGGCAGTCGGCTTCGAGACCACACATTACAAGAAAAATATGGTGCCTTCCTTTACGGAGACTTAGTCCTCTGGGAATGATGGGAAGCTGAAGTTCCGATTGTATTATTTGCATAAGCAAATTTTAAAATAATCACCTTTATATGTACATACAGTGTGTCTTTTCTGTTGGAAAGTTAACAAGGAAGGAAGATCATTTAAAATCGAACAGCTGCCAATACTGGCACCTAGTGTATTGCCATTTGGTAGATAACCTTCTTATCATGCAGAAAAATATCAGGGCAGACAAATAGAGCACAAAGAAAAGAAGACCAGCAGCAAAGAAAGATAAAGAAGTTTGCACAAAGTACCTGTTTAGAAATGGATGGCTGTCAGGGAAAAATCAATTCCTGTGGACAAGACCAAGAGTAAGGCAAGAGGAAAATAAATACGTTGAAACTATTGGCGAGTCCATAATTTAAATAAAGATTCTTCTGTTGAGAGGTAGTGTGGGTTGAATCAGTTCCAGGGTTAGTGATAACAAACTTTAAGCTGCATTGCAGAGGGAACAAGAGAGGAAGTTGGGGTAAGAGGAACGAATGCATGATTGAGGTTGAATTTTTTGGGTTGCCTACAGCAAAGGGGGCTGAGGCTGCACAAAGCTAGATCCTTGAAGAGTTAATAGATTCCTCACTCTGTCAGGCACTTTTTTCAGATTTGTCAAGAGTTAACCATGTTTTTCCTTACACTTAGGTTTTTCAGCTATGGCTTTTAGGTTAAAAAAAAAAAATCAGGTCAGATTTAAGCTAATGGACAATAAAACTGTGGCATTAGAGGTACTGGTTTTATTCAGTAGCTAGATGAGTATCTGTCAGAAATTAAAATTGTTTTAAAAGGAATATGTTTATAATGACATCAACTGGATCAATATGACACTGTTCCTAGAAGGAAAATATTTGAAACTGTTGATACTTGCATGAAAATTGGAATGCGTGAAATAGACAAGAGAGAAAATCAAGACCGAGTTCAATGGTTAAATTAAAGGTTACTTGTTAATATTAAAGATCAAGTTCTAACAGAATCGGAAGGGGAAAAAGTGTTGCTGATTATTCTTCTCTGTAGGTGGAACGTAAAACCAACTGTAAAAAATTTATCAATGAGACCCAGGGATTGGCATTACAGCAAATTCAATGATTTTTGAAATGTATGCCTGTACAAAGAAGGCACTATTATTCTGTCTAGACTTTATGGCAGAGTGTAATAAATAAAGACTGACAGCATCAATATATTTCATAAATGCATTATTGGAATTTACATTATTTCTGACTATATTTTCTGGGCTACTGTAGGTAAAGTAATGTGTACATCTTATAAAATAAAAACTATTGATAACACTATTTGTAAGCAGACAAAGAAATAGTAATGGCATTTATTTCTCTGAATATATTCATCTTGATAAGTAAACCTAGGAAATCTGAACTTAGACCCATAGATAATTCATTAGCTTCAGCCCATAGGTTCATTTTCTTACAGTCTTCCCATACATATAATATCCTAGCAGAATTTTTATAATGTTGCTTCAGGACATTTTTTTTTTTTCTTAAAGGGCAGATCTCATATAAAGTAAACTATGACGGGTAACTTATAAAGCTATCAACTGACATGCAACTAAAATGATTTCTTTCTAAAGACTCTGTCCTAAAAATGCACACGTTTTTGTAATAGAGCTACCGGCAACAGATGGAAGTTCATGATGTCACCGTTGATAATTGCATCAATTGGCCTCAATTTTTTTCAGTCTAACATTTCTTAGAGCTGTGAATCCAGAGAATGCAACTAAAAATACAATTTTGGAGAACACTTAGTCACTCACAGGAAATCTGGAAATAGTCTGGGAAAACAACATGACAAACTTTCCACCTCACAGTAAAACTGTGCTATATGTATTACGTCATGACTCGCAGTTTTATGTGATGGAGATATGATTCACTTGTTGTTTTTTAAGCCATCACTGATAAGGAAATAGTCCCTTTGGCTGCATAATGTTCAGAGACTGTATTAATGCACATCTCTTTCACCTCCAGTTGTAGCTCTTGTTGCCTCTTTTGATGGTTCCTTCATCACTTGCTAAGTGAATGGAAACTTTTGCCTGCCTCATACGTAAGGAGTTCACCCACAAATACACGCTTCTATGAAAACAAACCAAAGGAAGACCCAGAGAAGCTAAGTACATGGACTATGCTTTTTTTTTCAATAGAACTAGCTTGATTTCTTTTACATTTTTGGATATTGACTATCACTGAAGTTCACGGAGAAGGTCAAGTCTTGTATGCACTGCCCATGTGTGGACATAGTCATGAACCAGATTTCTCCATTTCCCCAGAAGTCGCTGTTGCTCGAGGTATTTGCATATACCCCCAAACCAAACCCACTGCTGTAGAGTTGATCTGGACTCATAGTAATGCTACAGGACAGAGTAGAACTGCCCCATAGGGTTTCCAAGGAGAGACTGGTGGATTCGGAATACTGATCTTTTGGTTAGCAGCCATAGTTCTTGATCAGGGCTCCATTTGCATACAGAAACCGTAATAAAAAATTCTGGTTATAATTACTACCAATAGGTTGAGTCATGGTATTGCCAATATTTATCTACAAACCAGCAATTTCATATATCTCATTTTAATATCTTGATCTTCTCAACCTTATATTCTTAATAGCTTAATAATTATGTAGCTTACTTAGAGTTGTGATGGGTAAAATAAGTGATACGCTATGTTTATCTTTTTAAAATCATGTACACATATGCTAATTCTTTTATTCCTCATTAGGAGTAAATATTTAGAATACCCTCGCCAAGCCCTCCGTATTACTTAACCAAGGTTTATGCTCATGCATTCAAATCTACCCTGATTTTCTTATCCAGAATCGTAGCTCAAAATTCTGAGAGACTACGCATAGCAAGAGAGAGAAATGAGAACAAAATTTTTATCTTTAAAGAAGAAACCAAAGGACTACAGCTGCTCATTTCAGATTTATGGTTTAAAACAGGAGTCTTCAAACTACGGCCCACGGGCCAAATCTAGTCCACCACCTGTTTTTGTAAATAAAGTTTCAATGGAACATGGTTGTACCCATTTATTTATGTACATTCTATGGCTACTTTCAGGCTACAACAGAAGATTTGAATAGTTGTGACAGAAACTTGTTATTAGATGCCCAAGAGTCGATTTTGACTCATGATGACCCCACGTGTGTCAGAGTAGAACTGTGTTCTGTAGAGTCTTCAATGGCTATGACCTTTCAGAAGCATATCACCAACCTGTCTTGCCATGCACCTCTGGGTCAGTTCCAACCGCCAACCTTTTGGCTAGTAGTGGAGCACTTAACCTTTTGCACCACCCTATGGCTCACAAAGTCTAAAATACGTACTTCCAAAGCTAGCTATCGGCTTCTATGGAGCTCAGTTTGAAAAGACCTGATCTATAAGAAATTTTATTTCTTTGAGAAAATGCAAAAATATTAAAGAAAGATAATTAAATTCTATAAAATATAAACTCACTAATTATGAACTGGTCTATCTAAAAATTTTATAACTTAAAAAAAAGGAAGAAATGACAAAGCATGTTCAGTATTTGAGGGAATAACATTCTCTCCAGATTTTTTGTTAATGTTAGAAGAATTGACAGGAAGTTCTGCTGCAATAGTTGCACACGATTCTGGAATTGTAACATGTGGTATTCCTAAAATACACATTTGTTTCTTCCTCACTTGTTTCATTTTAAATGCTTTTTAAAAACTAACATCATTAAAATAATTACATTTGATAAAATGTGGAAAGGTAAGAAAAATTGTCACCTATACAGTTTTATTGCTCCTGTTAAAATTTTTATATATTCTTTTACAATCTTTATTTCATGTCTATGTTTCTTTTTTTTTTCCCAATGTTTCTTTTTTTTTTCCAATTGTAATCATATTAAATAACAGGAGGGCCCAGTCCCTGGAGAAGGACATCATGCTTGGTAAAGTAGAGAGTCAGCAAAAAAGAGGAAGACCCTCAATGAGATGGATTGATACAGTGGCTGCAACAATGGGCTCAAGTATAACAATTGTGAGGATGGCGCAAGACCAGGCAGTATTTCGTTCCATTATACTCAGGGTCACTATGAGTCAGAACAAACCCAAGAACACCTAACAACAACAATCATATTAAATATAAAAAAATCTTTTTTCTGAACATTTTAATTAAGAATATTTTCCCATGTTATATTAGCTGAGAAATATCATTTTAATGGTTAACATATACATATATATCTGCCTATCTGTCCATCTATATACACATACCTGTGTGTGTGTATGTATGAATTTTAATGGTTACTCCTCTTCTGACAATAATAAATGAGAACTAAATTTGCTTGCTTGCTCCCTACCACACAACAGCTCAGGCAACACTGAATCACTTCCTCTTACTATTTTACTTCATCCTCCCAACAGTCTGAAGAGGCTTCTATAGTTGCATATGATCCTAGAATTGTAAAGATGGTATTTCTAAAACGCACATTTGTTTTCTCAGGGATTTCTGTTGTTAGCTGCCGTTGAGTTGATTCTGACTCGTGGCGACCCCATGAGTGCAGAGCAGAACTGCTCCAAAGGGTTTTCAAGGTTGTGACCCTTCAGAAGCTGATTACCAGTTCAGACCTGTCTTCTAAGGTGACTCTGGGTGGGTTCAAACCACCAACCTTTTGACTAGTACTCCAGCGCTTAACCCTTCGCACCATCCAGATTCCCATTAATATTAATATTATCCCTAATCTGCCCTAAATATGCCAAATTTACCAATGAGAAATCTAGGACAAAGTACCCACTAGGGTGTGGGTTCAAACACAGTCAGCCTTAAAAGCCAGTGTTTACTGTATTTTTACCACTTTTGTACAATAACATGTTATTTTAGGTGTTTGTTCAAATGTCACTTTCTCCCGAAGGCCTTTTCTTTCCATCTTATTTAAGATGGCTACTCTTGCCACTCCTGGTTCTTCTCGATACACCTTCCTGCATTCTTTTTTCTATTACATTTAATAATATCAAACATAAAATATCATATTTTTTATTTTGCAGTTTTCATAACTCCATACAAGAATATAGTCTCCATGAGGGCTAAGATTCTTTTTCTATTTTAGTTAATGCTGTGTTCCCAGTACCTGCACATGGAGGACACTCAAAAAATATTTATTTATTCAGTAAATGAATATTCTGTTTTGTTTTTATTTGATTATTGTGATATTAACCAAATGTTTTCATAATAATTTGTCAATTACGATATCTTCTCTTGAATTATGCCTATGTCTTCTCTGTGCTGTGCATTGAATCAGGCCTCATGTCCTGTGGTAAAATTCCAGTTGTGGAAAATGAACTGTTATATTCATTATCTTCCAGAGGGCCTCCATGAACAGTTTCTTGGACTTATTTTTCTGGATTTCACTCCCTCGACTCCTGTTCCAGCAATTGAATCTTAGGATGTTCTGGATTTGTCCACAGCAATTTAGAAATACTTTTGCCAGCCTCTGCTAAGTCATCTCCCTGACTCAGTCAGTGGTCTCCTTATACTCCATGTTGCAGGAGCATAGAGTCCACCTGGGAAACTCATTCCAGCCAGACCAATCTGCACAGTCCCAGGAGTGTCAGGGTGGTATAGGATTATTTGTTTTGTGCCTGTTGATTAGCATCTTATATTTGACTTAATACTTTTGTGTTTATCTATTTGTATTTGCTCTCTCTGTAATAAAGAATTCAAAAACAGTTGCAGCAGCACATCAACAGGGAACTGCCAGAAATTCAAGCTGGATTCAGAAGACGACATGGAACAAGGGATATCATTGCCAATGTCAATCTTGGCTGAAAGCAGAGAATACCAGAAAGATGTTTACCTGTGTTTTATTGACTATGCAGAGGCATTCAACTGTGTGGATCATAACAAATTATGGATAACACTGAGAAGAATGGAATTCCAGAACACTTAATTGTGCTCAGGAGGAAGCTGTACAAACATCAAGAGACAGTTGTTCAGACAGAACAAGGGGATACTACATGGTTTAAAGTCAAGAAAGGTGTGCGTTAGGGTTGTATCCTTTCATCACACATAAATAGGGTTGTATTTATGCCAAGTAAGTAATCGGAGAAGCCGGACTCTGTGAAGAAGAATGCTGCATCAGGATTGGAGGAAGATGCATTAACAACTTGCATTATGCAGATGACACAACCTTGCTTGCTGAAAATGAAGAGGACTTGAAGCATTTACTGATGATGATCAAAAACTACAGCCTTCAGTATGGATTACATTTCAACACAAGGAAAACAAAAATCCTGACAACTGGACCAACAAGCAACATCATGATAAACTGAGAAAAGATTGAGGTTGTCAAGGATTTCATTTTACTTGGATACACAATCAATGCCCATGGAAACAACAGTCAAGAAATCAAACAACAGATTTGCATTGGGCAAATCTGCTGCAAAAGACCTCTTTAAATTGTTAAAAAAGCAAAGATATCACTTTGAGGACTAAGGTGTGCCTGACACAAGACATGGTATTTTCAATTGCCTCATATGTATGGACAGTGAATAAAGAAGGCCCAAAAAGAATTGATACTTTTGAATTATGGTATTCATGAAGAACATTGAATATACCATGCACTGCCAGAAGAACGAACAAATCCGTCATGGAAGAAGTACAGCCAGAATTTTCCTTAGAAGTGAGGATGGCGAGACTTCATCTCACGTAGTTTGGATATGCTATCAGGAAGGACCAGTACCTGGAGAAGGACATCATGCTCAGTAAAGTAGAGGGTCAGCGAAAAAGAAGGCCCTCAACGAGATGGATTGACACAGTGGCTCCAACAATGGGCTCAAGCATAACAACGATTGTGAGCATGGCACAGAACTGGGCAGTGTTGCATTCTGTTGTACACAGGTAGGGTCACTATGAGTAGGAACTGACTCAACGGCACCTAAAACAACATAATAAAGAATAGCCCTTTAATATATTTGTTGGGAAAAGTTTTCTCATCTTTATCTTCTAATTTGTAGCATGGATTTATTTTTTAGAATTTTCCCCCCTCCTTATAAACACTTTGATTTTTCTCTAGCAGATTATTGAATCTTTACAACTTACCCCAAATTTTACCTTGTTGACAAAACACACAATTTTTATTGAAACAGTCTGTCCTTGACTAAAGTTCTAATTCTCTCTAGTAAGAAAGCATTCTCAGATTTCTGAGTTAATTATTAAGAAAAAAACTTTAGTACTGCCTAGAGTCTCAAATATTAGCTAAAACGTAAAATATCTCTCTTTAGCATTTTGCATAACTTTTTCATGTCTAAGAGAGTTCTATTTCAGGCTTAAAAACATGAATTAAAGAGTCATTTTTAATATCTTTTTTATTTCTGTGGATACGTGCCAGACACTGTTAAGTGTTAGGGAAAGAGTGGAAAACGAGTTCCACACAGTAGTTGGCCTCATGGAGATTTTCCTTCCATTCACTAAACACTTACTGTGTGCCTATTATATATGAAAATTTAGGCTTAGCACTGCTGAAAAAGTGACTAAGACAGAAACCTTACAAGAAGACTCAATGTTCTGTGTTCATGTTATCAGGACCTAATCTTACCTTTGAGGAGGCCCTGGGTGGTGCAAATAGTTAAGTGCTGGACTGCTAGTGCAAGGTTCAAGATTCGAACCCATCCAGAGGCATCTCAGAAGACAGCATGGCAATTTGCTTCCAAAAGGTCACACCTTGAAAACCTTGAACACAGTTCTACTCTGACACACATGGGTTCTCCATGAGTTGGAATTGACTCAAATCAATGGCAACTAACAACAATCTTACCTCTGGTACTTACACACCTTTGTGAACTTGGGGAATTTCCTTAACTTACCAAGGTGCCATATCTCAAACTTTTCACGCTCAAAATTAAACTCTTCATTTCCTTCCCCCAAATGGATCCATCTTGCTAAAGGGCAGCTTAAGTTTTCTAGAAATTCAGGCCAAAAATCATGACATCTCACTTTCTTTTACACAGCTCATTTAATCTATTGAAAAAAAAAATCACCTCTATCTTCAAAATATATCGACTCTAACACTTTTTAAAACCTTCACACTTACTATCTTATAAAAGGCACTACCATTTTTTATCTGAATGATTGCTGTAATGTCCTAATCTTCCAGATTCTACTGTTTCCCCTTGTGGTTTAATGTCTACAAGTTTCCCTTTTTAAAGTTACCTTTTAAAGTCACTACTCTGCTCAGAACCCTTCAATGGCTTGCCATCTCATACAAAAGAAAACCCCAAATCCTTCCAGTGACCTCAGGACTCTAACTGACCTGGCTCCTCATTCCCTTGTGATCTCATCTCACCTCATTCTCTCTTTCTGACTCTGCTTCAGCCATATAAACACTCCTTGCTCTCCTCAAACACACCCCTTTCTGGAGATCTTTGCACTTGCCCTTCCCTTGCTCTTCATCCGGACATCCACATGGCTTGTCCCCTACTATCATCATGTCTTCTACTCAGTATCCTCTTAGAATGGAGGCGGGCTTTCCTTGGCTAACTTATCTCATGCGGCACCCTCATCACTCTCTGAACACTTACCTTACTTTGTTTTCTTCTTGGTGTTTATTTCTTCCCAGCATTACATTATTATATATATACTTTTTTTTTTCTTATGCGTTTGTTGTCTTTTTGTCCATATAAAATATAAGTGTCATTCGAGCAGGGACCTTCATGTTTTTCACCCTTTATTCCCAACTCTTTTATCAGTGGATAGCAATAAAAATTTGAGGGGTATCTTTGTCATCTAGTGCTGCTCTAACAGAAATACCACAAGTAGAAGGCTTTAACAAACAGAACTTCATTCTCTCACAGTCCAGTGGGCTAGAAGTTTGAATTCAGGGAGCCAGCTCCAAGGGAAGGCTTTCTCTCTCTGTCGGCTCTGGACAAAGGTCCTTGTCATCAATCTTCCTCTGGTCTAGGAGTGTCTTAGTGCAGGGACCTTGAGTCCAAGGGACACACATTGCTCCTGGCCCTGCTTTCTTGGTGGTAGGAGGTCCCCCATTTTGACAGTAAACTTCGGCTGGAAGGCACTCAGCTCTCTTGCTGTGTGGATCGTCAAGCCTAGCTCCACCAATAAGTGCTTGAAGGCACCCTACTCCACCAGGAAGCCTCCTGTGCCAAGGCACTCAGCTTTCTCACTCTGTGGGTTGGCTCCAACACTGTCTCCCACTGGTCTCCTGGTTCTGCTGCTGCTTCTTGCTGTCTATGCTGTCACCAGTGTAACAGCTCCCCTCATTTCCTTCTGAGTCCTCGCCAGAATTGTCTTTGATATCCATAATTGTGCAAGCAGTCTCTTCAAAGCAATCTAGCCTTTTACAGTTAGCTCTTTAAAATTCTTCCAGCCTTTATCCATTCACAGTTTCAAAGCAGCTTCCACATTTTAGGTATCTGTTAAAGCAGCACCCCACTCCCAGTACCAAATTCTATCTTAGTTATCTAGTGCTGCTATAGCAGAAATACCACAAGTGGATGGCTTTAACAAAGAGAAATTTATTCTCTCACAATCTAGGAGGCTAGAAGTCCAAATTCAGCGTGCCAGCTCCAGGGGAAGGCTTTCTCTCTCTCTCTTGGCTCTGGGGAAAAGTCCTTATCATCTGTCTTACCCTGATCAAGGAACTTCTCAGTGCAGGGGCCCTTGGTCTAAAGGACTCAAGCTCCTGGCTCTTCTTGCTTGGTGATAACGAGGTCCCCCTGTGTCTCTGCTTGCTTCTCTCTTTTATATCTCAAAAGAGACTGACTCAAGATAAGACCTAATCTTGTAGATTTAGTCTTGACTTGTTAGCATAACTGCCTCTAATCCTGCCTCATTAACATTATAGAGGTAAGATTTACAACACATAGGAAAATCACATCAGATGACAAAATGATGGACAATCACACAATACTGGGAATCATGGCCTAGTCAAGTTGACATACATTTTTGGAGGACACAATTCAATACATAACAAGGGGTGAATACACGAGTGAATGAGCTTCACTGTGCCTCAAATTTTTTAATCTATAAAATGGATATGATAATAGAAACCACAATATAGGATTGCTATGATGACTAAAGAAGTTAAAAATTACAACATGCTTGGAATCACACCTGACACAAAATGCTCACTACATGTTAGATGTTATTATATTTGTCATTTAAAAAATGATATAAAGAGTTCACAGTCCTTTAGTTCTTTTTCCTCCTCTTAAACTGTGTACTCTTTGGACTCCTTCCAAATAATGTTTGAACCTAATGAACCCTTGTCATTATATGTATATTAATAGCCCTAGTTTGCTCTAAACACTTAGCAACTGACATTTTAATATAGAGTGTTTAAAATGGCAATATTCTTCCAGTAGAAGAATTAGAAGAAAGTTGAATTCAGTTAAAACTAGTCTAATAATACTATAGCAACAACAATCATAATAATACCATAATAGTACTACTACATGCCAGGGACTTTATATCTGTATTTTTCCTAAGACTCATAACCACCCTTCAAGGTGCAAATTATTAGTCCAATTTTTTAGACTAGAAAACTGAACATCATAGTGAGTAAGAGCCTTGCCCCTTAGACCACACACCAAGTATATTAATTTCCTACAGCTGCTGTAACGTAGTACTACAAGCTGAGTGGCTTAAAACAACAGGCATTTATTCTTGCACAGTTCTTGGGGCCAGAAGTCCAAAATCAACATGGCAGCAGGGCCATGATTTCTCCAAAGGCTTTAACAGAGGGACCCCTGCTTGCTTCTTCTAGCTTCTGGTAGTTCCAGGCATTCGTTGGCTTGTGGCAAGATGACTCCAATCTATGCCTCCATCCCTCACCTGGCTGTCTTTCCTCATATCTGTCTGTGTTTTACCCTCTTCTTATGAGGACACAAGTCAGATTGGATTAAGTCCCACCCTACTCCAGTATGACTTTATGTTAACTAATTATGTCAGCAAAAAATGCTATTTCCAAATAAGTTCATCTTTACGGGTGCCAGGGATACACAAGTCAATCAATCACTCTATGACCCCCCAAAATTCATGTCCTTCTGATATGAAAATGCATTTACCCCATCCTGGCATCCTCAAATACCTTAAAACATTCCAGCATTAATTGTAAGTCTAAAATATCATCTAATCAACTCAAAAAGTCCCAAATCTCATCTTTTAAATAATTTAAATCAGGTATGGATGAGACTGGATATGGTCCATCCTGGGGCAAAATTCCTCTCCATCCACAGATCTTTGAAACTAGAAAACAAGCTATCACCTTCCAAAATACAATGGTGGAATAGGCATAGGATAAACATTTCTATTCCAAAAGAAAGAAATTGAAAGGATAAAGGAGTCTTTGGTCCCAGGTAAGTCTGAAATTCAGCAGGGAAAATTCCATTGTACGTCTAGGATTTAGAAAGGCCCTCTGTGGATGGATGCCTTTTCCCCTGGGCCAGCACAGGACCTGTCAGCCTCTGGGCTCATGGAGGACCCATCAGGGCTGGCCTCTATGCTCTTGGAGGTCCCATCAACCTCTGAGCCACCTTGGGTTGAGGCAACCTCTACCTCTTAGCTCTCAGCAGACTTGACCTCTCAGCCTGTATCGGCAGTTCTGCCTCTGGAAATGAGGAGACAGTAATCTCGTCCCCTGAGCCCACACTCTCTGGGCTCATGGTGGCAGCGGCAGCCCTGCTGGCGTCTGATCTGCCCTTGGTGTCATTCTTCCCTTTTCTTGAAGGATAACAGGTGTTTGCAGCTGAGTAGTTCTATCAGCTCATTTTCTGCCTGTAGAATCCCAGAAGTCTGGCAGCCTTCCTTCATTTTGTCCTGTCTCTGTCTTCTTCAGTCCAAAGTGTCAGTGATTTGGTTGAGACGGTTGCTTGAATCCATAAGTCACACACCTGACCTCTTTAGCAAATGTTTATCCACCCTTGGTTTTCTCTCTAGAGCACATTTTATTTCTTACAATATGGGTATGTCAAGAATTTTGTAAATCTTCAAGTTCTGTTTCCTTTTTGCTTAAGATTTCTTCCTCTATTTATCTCTTTCCTCTGTCATTTTACCATAAGCAGCAAGGAGAAATGGTACCGTGCCTGGAATACCTTGTTTAGAAAACTCCTCAGCTAAATATCTGAGTTCATTACTTACGAGTTCTACTTTCCACAAAACAGAACTTAATTCAGTAAAGCTCTCTACTTCTTTATAACAAACATCACCTTTCCTTTAGTTTAATAATATGTTCTTCATTTCCGTGTTCACCAGAAGCATCTTTAACATTCATATTTTCAGCCACATTCCTTTCATGACAGTACATGTATTCTCTAAGATGGCAGATGCTTTCCTCATAGCTCTTCTTAGTTCTTTCTCAGCCCTCATCAGAATCTCCTTTAACATTCATAATTCTATCCACAGTCTGTTCAGGACTATCTAGGATTTTACTACCAAGAACCTCAAATCTCTTCCAGCCTCTACCCATACCCAAGTCCAAAGACACTTCCACTTTTTTAGGTATTTGTTACCAGCAGGTTCTCCAGACAAACTGCATATATATAAAGAGATGTATTTTAAGGAATTAGCCTATGTAATTGTGGGACACAGCAAGTCTGAAATCCACTGGGCAGGCAGGCATGCTGGCAGGTATGAGTTCTATGTTACGGTGTTGAGGCAGAATTACTTCCCTAGAAAACCTCAATATTTACTCTTAAGTCCTTCAACTGATTGGATGAGCCCCCCCAACATTATGCAAGGTGATGTCTTTTACTTAACATCAACCGATTGTAAACGTTAATCACATCTACAAAATACCTTCAGAGCAACATCTAGAGTAGTGTTTGAGCAAACAACTGAGCACCATAGCCTAGACAAGTTGACACACAAAATTAACCTTCACAACTAGTAAGAGGTGGAGTTAGGGTCCAAACCACAATGGGCTGGTTTCATAGGCTTGTTCTTTTCACTATGAAATACAGCATAACAGCTGAAGGCAAAGCTTTGAGGAAACTTAACAACACATAGGTAAACTTCTATAATGGCTATTAGAGTGAGGTCTGGAAGTGATGTCACTGTCCGTAAATGGTAGACCTGGACATGAACACAGAACCCTGGGGCACCCTGAGGCAGCATTACACTACTGTGATTTCTTCTGTAGCAGGATTACCTGGTGGGTGAGATGCTTTTTAAAGGGCCTTAGAAGAAAATTTCACTATTTTACAACTTTGCTATACTTCATAACTTTCAAAAGAAAGCATGGTAAGTGTGAATCAAAAGCTGAAATTTTGGGTGTGGAAAGTACAATCATTTTCTAGTACAGGTAGAATGATATATCCTATTATTCTGTTATATATATATATACACACACATATGTACATATGTATATACATACTTAATATTTCATTGTTAGACTTTCACTGACTTAAAAATACCTATTAATTACATTCAGGCCTTTTTTTTTTTTTTTAACTTTGTTGTTTTCTTCTTTCTGAGTTTGTTTTTCAGGCTGGATGTGTGTGTGTGCGTGTGTGTGAGTGTGTGTGTGTGTGTGTGTGTGTGTGTGTGTGTGAAGTTGTGAAGTTCATCCTTCCTGTCTCTAAATTTATCCTTGGTTTCTTAAAAAGAGCAATATTCATCCCGTTTTTTTCTAATGAAGTAGATAAATTGGTTATGTTACAGGAAGTAAAATTCACAGGGAGATTTTTCTGGGTTAAAACAGAATTAGAGTGTTGGTGGTAAGGTGTTAAGGTATTTCCTTCTTTTTGCTTATGAAAATAAGTCTATTTATTCCTTAACTCGAAGTTTACTTTAACTGAGAAGTAAAAGCTTACGTTCAGAATCAGGTTTTTTGCTTTTTTTTTTTCCTTTTGCCATGGGACTTCCAATTATTTTCATTTTTGATAGTTCTCTTTAAGCATTTAAGGGAACTCGATTCTTTAATGAGGAGAGACAAAAAAAAAAAAAAAAGAGGGTAAACATTTTGAATGGCATATATACTACATTGCTTTTTACCCAGTATTAAAAACAGGGGTGACCTTTTAAACCCTGAAGATTTACGGAAAGCGCAAACAATAACTTCAAAAGATTACTAATACTCCCCAAATCCCTAGTCATATTAAGAAAACAATTATGGAACTATTTAATCCTTAATGTAGAGAAATCCTACTTGAAATCAGACACACTTCTCGGTATTTATTGACAGCTGAATAAGAAACATGTTTTAAAAATTTTGATTGAGAATAAAGAGTCTGTCCTCATATTTTACTCGTTTCACCAAATGATGGTGTTTTTGACAGAGATGGGGAAGAAATGAAGATCCACAAAACAAGAAGTACATATAGGCCATTTGTAAACACTGCCTTCCATGACTGCTACAAACCTGTAAGGCAGGCTTTTTTAATCCCTATTTTAAAGATGAGAACATTGCATTCTAGACAGTTAAATTAAATCGCCCAAATCATAGAGACAGGAATAAGGCCTACATGGAAAACTGCTTTTTTCTCTTCTATATGGGACTTTGCAGGGAGTTTTTTTGTTGTTGTTGTTCTCTCTGAAAATATATAGTGTACGCTCAGTGAAACAATATCAAATAATACAGGAGTGTATAAAGTACAGTGCCATTCCGTCAACCCACTCCCAGATCTACTCTGCAGATTTATCATTGTTATAATTTGATGTATAACTTGCTAAATTTTTCTGTCTAGACAGCAGGGGTAACAAATGGTGGTCAAGCCAAGAATTGCCTACCTCATATTTGGCTTGGTTAATGCTATATTTTAAAAAAAGCCTTTAAATGATATGCAAACATTAAACACATATACAAGATTACACATCAGCACCCTAATTTTCACCTCCTCTTGAAAAATAAAAATCTGATAAAATGAGACCTGGCAACACTCGGCTGGAGCTGGGTGGACACAGTGTTCAGTTCACTACAGCCCACTTCTCTCTCTCACACCTCAGTAGCATTGAGGCCAAGCGGTAGCTGCCATGTCACACCTGGCCTGATGTTACCTGGCTGGCCTCTCAAGGTATTGTGACTTTGCAGCCCATACAATTTCTTCATTAACTTGCTTTTTTCTACTTAATGTTATATTGGGGATACCTTTTCATATCTTTCCGTTTATTGTTAATAGCTGCAAGGTAGTCCATTGTTTGTATAAACCATCATTTAGTTAACCTTCCCCAACCAACGAAGAGCCGACTTGTTTCCAACTCTTGCTACTGAAATGCTTTCATGACCATCCTTGTACGTATGTCTTTGCCAGTTGTGTTTATATTTCAGTAAGATGAATTCCTAGAGCAGAATTGTGAGGTAAAAAGGTAGGTACACTTTATACTTTCATAAATGGGCCAAATTGTCCTGTAGTGTTTGTGCTGAATACATTACCCATAAAAGGGCATCAGAGCACCTGGCCCCCAGTGTTCTTGAGTGGGACAAGTTGGGTATTAAGACGCTCAAATTCTGGAACCATTTTGAGGGGTATGGGCATTTGGGAACAAGGAAAGAAGTAAAATATTGTAAACTTCATCTTTTTAAGTTCATTTAAAAAATGCTCATGTCCACACTGAACTTTATTCAAGACGGCACTGCAGACTAGAGTACAATACCTTCAATGCAAAAGTAAGGCAGTAAGAAAGAAACCACAGGAAACTGTGTTCCAGGGCTCACACTTCACTGAGATAATTTTTGGTAAATACAACAAGGAACTCATGACAAGTGAAGCATTGTTGTAGGAAATTACACTGAGTGTGGCTTTTTAATTGTTCCTAGGTTTTGACTTATTGTTTGAATATATTTTTTTATAATCCCTCCTGAGAAGGAAATGTAACAAATACCATTTAGGAAATACAGAGATATAAATATAATTATGAGAAGAATGTGTTATTTCTGCCAAATTACTGGTGGAAATCTTAAAAGGAAATGAAGGCTTTTTTAAACCCATCGTAAATATTCACTTTACAAAAAAATAAATCCTGCTTAAGCCTAACCTCAGGTGAGATTTGTGGAAGAAGGGTTTCACACCCATCTCCTAAGAGAAAAAATGATGAGACAGCATGATGCGGAAGTGTCTACGACTGTGCCTTTACAATCGAATGTGGTCATCAATATACATACATGTATGTGGTGGTTTATTTTTTTTTTCTGCAATGAGAAAGCTCACTTTTGTTCTTGTATATATTTCCCTCTTTGTGATGGTTAAGATTATGTGTCAACTTGGATAGGACTTGATTCTCAGTAGTTTGGCAGATACCATGTAATCATCCTCCATTTTGTGATCAAAATGAAGTTGAGAGTTTCTTTGGGGTGTGGCCTGCATCCAATATAATACGGACATTCCGGTAAAGCTCACTTGGTTTCAATCCTGCATACAAGTCATCATCCTCTGACCTCCAGTTCTTGTCATGTGAGCCAGCACCCTGCTACCTTACCTGCAGATATTGGGATTCGCCAGCTCCTGCAACCCTGAGAGCTAGCAGCCTTCTGCCTGACTTGTCAGTTTTGGGATTATCAGCCCCTGCAACCATTAGGAGTTAGGACAAGCCTCCTGCCTGATGCCTGACCCATGGCTTTGGAACTTGCCAGCCTCCACAACTGCGTGAGCCATTCCCTTGAAAGAAATCTTTCTATATATATGGTTAGGGAAACCCTGGTGGCGTGGTGGTTAAGAGTTCAGCTGTTAACCTAAGGTTGGCAGTTCGAATCCACCAGGCACTCCCTGGAAGCCCTATGGGGCAGTTCTACTCTGTCCTATAGGGTTGCTATGAGTCTGAGTTGGAATCCACTCAATGGCAACAGGTTTGGTTTTATATATATATATATATGGTTAAGAGCTCAGCTGCTAACCAAAAGGTCAGCAGTTCGAATTCACCAGCCACTCTCTGGAAACCCTACGGGGCTGTTCTACTCTGTCCTATAGTGTTGCTGAGTCAGGATCAACTTGATGGCAATGGGTTTGGTTTTTTGGTATATATATATGTATGTATACACTTGGCTGGTTTTGCTCCTCTAGAGAACCCAGCCTAAGACACCCTCCTAAAAATTCATTTTAAACTATCTGGCATATTTATCTCAGGCAGAATATAGAGACTGGCCCTTAACTACATTCAGGTTTAAATAGATTTCACTTCATTTTCAGAAAATAATTTTTTTTTTTTTTGTCCAAGTGATCAACTTTACGGGAAACAAAATGCAGTTTGTATCATGTAAGAACTCCTCCACAAAAAGGATTTTAGGACAGAGGAATATAAATTCTCTATACTAAAATGGAATCAACTTTTACATATCTTCCAAATCATTAGATTTCTTACCTAATATGTTCCATTTTTACCTTTTCAGTTCTCATTTCTCTATGAGTAGTTAATGATAGTAAATGTCTTTCATACACTTTGCTAGAGATTTTATGAAAAAAATCAATATATTACTTATGCCTAT
>NW_004444038.1:2100010-2101607 GCF_000243295.1 Trichechus manatus latirostris
TTCTTTGGTCTTCCTTATTCATTGTCCAGCTACATGTAGATAACTAAAGAGAAATCCTCAAAATTCTTGACCCGAATGGAACAAAAGAGAGTGATCATTGACAAGTGTAAAACTCTTCACTGAGTTTAAAAGTCACCTGTTTTATACATTCAAGCTCTCATGAAAAAGAACTGGCAACTAGCCACAGACTGAAGAAGAGCGGACAGTGTAGCAGCTGCTAAAATCCCTAAAACAAACCTCCCTTTAAAGTACCTGTCATCATTCTAAACTGAGGCTCAGAGATCTCAAATAATATGTGATTAAGTTCTATAATTAATAAGAAAAGGAGCTAAGATCAAATGGGGAGAAAAGATCTGTTTGCCCAGCAAACAGAAAATACTTAGTAAGTTGTGGAACGAATGAATAAGGTAACTGTCTTCATGAAAATAGTGAGCTTATTCTCTATTTTTATCTTTCTAAGGAGAAAGTAAGGATCCTTGGTGGCACAATGGTTAAGCACTCAGCTGCTAACTGAAAGGTCCGTGGTTCAAACTCACCAACCGCTTCACTGGAGAAAAGACTTGGTGATCTCCTCCTGTAAAGATTAAAGCCTTGATAGCCCTAAGGGGCAGTTCTGCTCTGTCCCATAGTGTTGTTACGAGTCAGACAACAACAACAGGGAAAAAATAAAAAGAACGGGTTTTTAAAAGACAGCTGCTACACATAACCTGGGTGGCCTTCAGACAATATCCGGCCTTTGACCTAGTTTTGTAAATAAAGTTTTATTGGAACACAATCACATCCATTCATTTACAAACTGCCTATGAATTCTTAAATTCTAAATTATTTCCTATCTGGCCCTTTACATGAAAAGTTTGCCAATACTTGCTCTAGAACATGGCACAAACAAACCCACTGCCATCGAGTTGATTCCAACTCATAGCGACTCTGTAGTGATATTATATATTTCCTGCTTCTAGTGGTATTCCCACAGGTTGATAACAACCTTCTTTAGATAGTGTTGATAATTCTTTATAATAAAGGAGTACAACATGAAAGATGTAAAACTAGATAACGCTGACAGTGCCTCCCATGTCTGAGTTACTCCATTCCACTGCAGAATTTGCCTAGCTATAGCTTCTTAATTTCCTCTACAGAAGAATTAAAAATATATATATATATTTCTGTGACCAAACAAATTCTGGAATTATATACACCAACTGTATACTGAAGCTTCTTAATAATATGTGAGTCTGTGAAAGATTCGGAGGCATCCTACAAGCAAGGAGTCAATTTTACTTTGTTTAACCCATTATTTGCCAATTGTATTTGAACATGGAACTCGTGTTCTTCTTTTGCAGAACTCCCGCTCAAGTCACTACGTTCAGTGTATATGGGATGTATTTTAAAGACTATTTATTGCTCTATTTCTCCATATAGAGGGACAGGGAGAAACTGACATAAGATGCTTGGACATGAACATTTAAAGATAATAACAACAAGGAAATCACTTGCCAGACAGAATGTCAAGAATACTAATAAATTTCGGTGAAAGGAAGGACAGCACTCACTACAGGGGAAGTCAGCACAACTGGACTAAACCAAAGCTAAGAAGTTT
>NW_004444038.1:2103412-2104774 GCF_000243295.1 Trichechus manatus latirostris
AACAACAATTGTGAGGATGGTGCAGGGCCAGGCAGTGTTTCGTTCTGTTGTACACGGGATTGCTATGAGTCAGAGCTAACTTGTTGGTACCTAACGACAACAAGAGAAACACACAATAAAGGTTTGCGCCTATAATCAAAATCTGGCTATTAAATTATAAGAAATCAAGAAAATTTCTGATAAAGACTCAGCTTCATTTCTCACCTTTCCAAAAAGCTTTCCTTGAATCCTTCAGATCTAGATTCCTTTGTCCCCTGGACTTTATTGCATTTTATTTTCTTCCCCAACATTTTATATATATGTATATTATATGACAATGTCCTGTTATTTTATATTTGCTAATAGTTATCTCATCATTGTATAAACTCAGAAAAACAAGAGAAACATGACTTTAATTGTACATTTTAGGATGCACTGGGGGACGCTGAAAATCTGTTTTAATATTTGCGTATTGTCTGTTTGATTTAATGTAAAGCAGATACTCACAAGTGTATCAACTTTATGAAGAACCTTGTTCATAGCTCTGTGAAGAACAACAGAAACAGACAGTCCTGACTGGCTAAGCTATTTCAACTTTCCAGTTTTGACTGCATTCGCTAGTGGCAGCAACTTAGTCACGATCACAGGAAGAATAGTAGGTCAAAGACTACAGCAATCAGTACAGATGACGTCCTTATGAAGGAGACAAACACCCTCATGCTGGACCAATAAACAACATCATGATAAATGGAGAAAACCTGAAGCTGTCAATGATTTCATTCTATCTTGATCAACAATCAATGTCCATGATTAGAAGCAGCAGTGAAGAAATAAATCAAAGTATTGCAAGGTCAAACCTGTTGCAAAAGACCTCTTTAAAGTTTCAAAAGGAAAGATGTCACTTTGATGACTAAAGTGTGCCGTGGTTTTTTCAATCACGTCATACGCACAGGAAAGCTGAATAATGTAAAAAGAAGACAGAAGAAGAATTGACGCATTCTAATTATGGTGCTGGTGAGGAATATTAAATATGCCATGGACGGCCAGAGCATGAACAGATCAGTCTTAGAAGAAATACAGCCAGAATGCTCCTTAGAAATGAGGATGGCAAGACATTGACTTGCTTACTTTGGATGTGTCATCAAGAAAGACCAATTGCTAGGGAAGGACATCATGTTTGGTAACATATCAACTCACTGCCATCGAGTCGCTTCTGATTCACAGAGACCCTGTAGGACAGAGTAGAACTGTCACATAGGGTTTCCAAGGCAGTAAGTCTTTACAGAAGCAAACAGCCACATCTTTCTCCCCAGCGACTGGTAAGTTCGAACCTCCTACCTTTCAGTTAGCAGCCAAGTGCTTTAACCACTGCTCCACCAGGCC
>NW_004444038.1:2107512-2122606 GCF_000243295.1 Trichechus manatus latirostris
AGCCTCTAAGGAAAACAGGGACATAAACAAGCTATTCTATCTGTTAAAATACTGAACTTGCAAAAGGAAACAGATTTAAGATTAAGTTTTCTTTGTTAGTTTTTTTTTTTTGTGCTGTTGGTTTTGCTTCTGATGAATGTGCTCGACCACTGTCTTTGTGAACTCTTTGGAGGTCGGCAGCTTCTGAAGGCTGTCCTCTCCTGCCTTCTTCCCTAGTGGTCATGGATGATTGAAGTCTCTCAGAATTATTCCCAAAGATGCTTTGGTTACTGGTCAAAAAAGAACAGCACTGTTCCTCTCATGGTACATTTATTGAGAATTTGAGAGTAATCAAATGGATCATGAAGAGTAATCAGTTCTAATTTAAAGTGAATTGAACAGACCAAATGCTGTATTTGCCTGAAATGTTATCCTTCAGAATCCCTTCCTGTGGTGGTTTGACTTTATTGCACTAAAACCATATCACCCTCTGGTTGAGTCTAAGCCACTCTACTTCCTGAATATGACATAGCAAATATTTCTTTTCTTTAAAATTAAATTTAATTAAAGTTAGTTTTCATTTCCTTTCTTTTTCTTTTTAGGAATTGTACACTGCCTTTACCCACTGCCTTCAAGTTGATTCTGACTCATACCAATCCTATAGGACACAGTAGAACTGATCCAGTGGGTTTCCAAGGCTGTAAACCTTCATGGAAGCTGATTGCCACATCTTTCTCCCGAGAAGCAGCTGGTGGGTTCGACCCACCCACCTTTCCGTTAGCAGATGAGCGCTTAACTACTGCTCCACAAGGGCTCCTACACCACACTTAAGGCAGTAATTTTCAGACTTTGATTTAAAAAGAGAAAACAAATAAAATATTTTATGGAACTCTAGAATAAGGAGCCCTGGCGGCACGATGATTAAGCACTTGGCTGTTAATCCAAAGGTTGGTGGTGAGAACCCACTCAGTGACTCCCGGGGGAGATCTGGTGATCTGCTCCAGTAAAGACGACAACCCAGAAAACCCTGTGAGGCTGCTCTGCTCTGTCCCATGGGTCACTATGAGTCAGAATTGACTGGATGGTACCTAACAGCACCACTATATACGCAAGTTTAAAGGTGAAGCTTTTCCTTCAACTTCCCCCTTACGTACTTCCACAGCCCTGATTATCTATATAGAACCCTAGGATACGATATGCAGGCAATGCAATTGTGAGTCCATTGCTTTAAGGCAATAGGGTCTTTAGTATGATTGGAAACCAGTATTTGTATTGCCTGGTATAGAAATTCCAGTTCGAGAGTAAAAGCGAAGGCTTACTCAGAACTTTTACTTCTTTTTACCTTCCTGCGTGCAGTAAATAGCCTTTAATAACAATTAAAAAAAATTATTTTAATTTTTAAGTATTTATTTGTAGAATACTCATCTTTGGCTAAAACTAACTAACTGACTGAAACTAATTTAACAATTATCTTCAGAAAATCATTGTAGACTTATGTTTTCTTACAATTTTTATCATCAAATACAACTCATAATTCTTTTCTTCTCAAAAAATCTGTTGAACCTTGATAAAATCCATCTTTCTGAGTGAGAATGTGCTCAGTTTGCCAAATGGCAATAGTTGACATTCAAAGAAAAAAGTAAACCTAAAGTGAAATAAATAATTTAACTTGAAATGAGGCAATTATGTTTGAAAACGTTGTTGTTGTTAGATGTCTTCAAGTGGGTTCCAACTCATAACGATCCTATATACAACAGAAGGAAAGACTGCCTGGTCCTGCATCATCCTCACAATCGTTATGCTTGAGCCCATTGTTGCAGCCACTGTGTCAATCCATCTCATTGAGGGTCTTCCTCTTTTTCAGTGACCCTCTACTTTACCAAGCATGATGTCCTACTCCAGGGACCGGTCCCTCCTGACAACATGTCCAAAGTATATAAGACAAAGTCTCACCAACCTTGCTTCTAAGGAGCATTCTAGTTGTACTTCTTCCAATTTAAAAAAATGTTAAAAACACTATTATCAGTAAATAATTATTTTTTTGTAACTGCGGACTAAAATAAGTAACCAGAAAAAGATGATGGAAAAGATAATCCCAGATTTCTACTTGCATTACACTTGTACAAAGATGTAAAATTATTTTATATTCTCCCAGGTATTAGTGCAATTAACCAAACAGCAGATGCCACTCTTGATGGAGTCTTGCCCATATATTGAGTGAGAAAGACACAATAATTGATTTGATCCAGATGTCCATATGAAATAATTGAGATCTTCTGAAATGGTAAAGTTTCTGAAGAAATATGAAAAGGATACTAACCTCTCTCTCCTGCCCCCTCCAAAAAAAGATTTAAATTCATGGGAAATAAATTCAAGCAGAGCATACATAGTGCTTTATAAATTATGTGATTTAAAAATGTACATAAAATATTTTCAGAAGGGATGAGTTAAAACTAATTTCATAACTATACTTTGTGTTATCAAACAGTTGATTAGCTTAAGGTTGTAACACTATTTCTTCAGTCTACATCATTTCCTGGGCACAGTCAGACCCAAAATTATAATAAATATGTTATACTATAGCTCTAATTTTCCAGAACTTTAGCTTTCATTCATTCCCAGTCTGTGAGATGTCTTGTAACAATTCCTATGCAGCTTCTTGTTCTATCAGGACTATGAAATTACGCTCGGTTGTTCCAAAGAAGTCTAAAATCCACAAGCCTGGCATCGTTGTCATACGTGGTCAATCCTATGTCAGAGAGCACTATTGTTTGGTTTTAAAAAAAAAATGAGCACAGCTAGGAGAAACAGAAAGGAAATTAATAATAAGCTTACAGGGTAATTCGACAATCAGCAGGAAGCCTGGAGAACCAGATTTAAGGATCCAGATCCAGAAAGATGGTTAGCTACAGCAAAACTGAAGTTCCCACACAAGGAGAGCCTGCATAGTGTACAGTTGCTGCCAGCCCTAGACCACCACCTCTGCTGTCATGGACCATCAATGCTGCCACCACAAGTGGAATGAATTCTAAGTAGTCCCTGCTTCCCATTACATATGCAGAGACCCAAGTAAGGAGATTCAAGCTTAGGTCCTCTGGCCTTACCAGACATTGCAGTGTCTGCTCTTTTCTGCTTTTGTAGGGATGGCAGATTCAGGAAGGGAGTTGCAATACTGGGCACCAAAGAAATAAAGAGTGCTCATTAACTGTGTCATCCCATTTCTACATCGCACCAGCCCCAATGGCAGCTGTCTGTCTCTTAAGTTCTGGTGCTGTGTCATGGAAGAAGAGACAGCAACACTGACTAAGATTTTATTGTTCTGTGTAACAATGCGCCTTAGAAGCAAGGATGGAGAGACTACATCTCACATACTTTGCACATGTCATCAGGAGGGATGAGTCCCTGGAGAAGGACATCATGCTTGGTAAAGTAGAGGGTCTGTGAAAAAGAGGAAGACCCTCAACGACATGGATTGACACAGTGGCTGCAACTATTATAAAATAATAGGGGCATATAAATGAGCAAAGAGAAAGGATAGTACCCAACATCCATCCATCCAGAGAGAAAAGCTTAAAGTTTTGTTATATATCTCAAGTTTTTTTCTTTAAACCTCTTTTAAATAAAAATGGGATATTATATACGTATATGTATATATGAATTTTGTATGTGTGTGTATATACACACATATACATGTACATACAAACATAAACACACAGTTGGATAACTTGAGTATTTCAATATATCTTAACCTGTCGTATCATTACAGTTTTCCTGCACTATGTTTAATTACTTGCATTAATTCCATTATATTGCTATGACAAAATTTAACAAATCCTCTCCTACTATCACCATTTAGGGATACATCCTCATATTTTTTCCTGTTATAAACAAGCCTGCAAAGAACATCCTTATAAAAAATCTATAACTAAGCTCTTAAAGATAACTTTTTAGGCATGCATGATTGCAAGATCAAAGTGGGATATCTAACTGCCTTTTATATGAAAACAAAAGTTCTAGATTATTTACTTCTGACAGAGAGAGCATCCTGCAGTTAACAAAAGCTGACTTATAATTGGATCCATTCAAGTCGTGCTTTTATAAACTATAAACATATGTTTACAAGACTAGAGTCTGAAGTGGCTTCCTTTCTTGGCAGTGTTTGATAAAGACAAGGCTCATCCAGAATGTGAACTATTGGTAGCCAATCATAAGGCTATTAGAGTGGAGTCCAGTCATTAGCCAGCATATTTAGGACTGGAAAATGTCCTTCACCACTACTTCCCCTTTCTCAATTGTTAATGTCAAAATCTTACTTACCCTTCAAAAGACAACTAATGTACTGTCACCCACAAGAAGCTGCTTCTTTACCTGGAAGTGATCTCTCCTTGGTTATGTCTCCTTAACATTTTTCTATCATCTTCCCCAAAGACTTTGCTTTGACAGTGTAGTCAATCTGCGCCTGTGTCTTCCATGCTCTCATCTCCCATCCCATCCTCAACCAAGAAAGACATTCTTTTTTCCTAGTTTTTCACCTGCCTCTGACAGTTCTTTCTTTCATCTATTATTCTTTCTTAATTAACCTTGAAAAGGATGTTTCTCTTCATTATAAATCTAATATGTACTGAAATTTTAAAAGGTACAATTACAGAAAAGGTATAAATTAGAAGGTGAACATCCTCTATTATTCAACCCTTTACCTCTGATTCTTAAATGCTTTTGAATGCTTTTGTTCCCCAGAATTTCTTCCTTGAACCCCCATCTTCTCTCAGTCTATGCACATCTCCCCAGTCAATACCACTCACAACCTATAGAGTCAACTACTGATACGGAAGTGATCCAAGCCTCTCTCTTAATCTTAGAACACTTCCTTCCAAACGCCGATGGAATCCCTTCACCAAAAGGATCTCTTCATTCAGTGCCTCTGCCTTCGTTTTTACTGATCCGTTTCCTGTGACCCCAACAGGTTGACCAGCACTTTCCAGTCACGCATCCACCCACATTCATATCCTGTAGGAAGTACAAACACATTCGTCTCTGAGTTCCTAGCATGTCCTGAGATTCTTTCTCAGTGCACATACCTGCTCTGGATTTATTGACAGTGGCCTGAGGGATGGAATGTACAAATTAGCTTGTCCTAGGTCACCTGCTTCCCCAGTATGATAAAGGGCAGAGTTGGTTCCTTCAAACCACACTATGACCCTGGGGTAAGAGATTGTTCATCAAAAGAAATGAGGGTCCTGCTATCAAAAGGGATAGAAAGTGGATGCTGGCAGAAAACAACAGGTGTGCACTACTGCACTCTCTCCTCGCCCCTGCCTTTGTCCAGGCTTCCTTCATCCTTTGCCAGAACATTCAAATTATTTCCGAGCTCGTCCACTATCTTGCCTAGAATGTCTCCTTCCTTTGATATTCTCCATGCCTTCACACCAGAGAAGTGG
This sequence comes from Trichechus manatus latirostris, assembly GCF_000243295.1. Lineage (NCBI taxonomy): Eukaryota > Metazoa > Chordata > Mammalia > Sirenia > Trichechidae > Trichechus > Trichechus manatus. The sequence continues at coordinate 2,112,930 of NW_004444038.1, forward strand.
TTTTATAAAACAGACATGATCACGTCATTTCTATTTAAAGCATTTCAATGCATATCTGTGGCACTTCTGCATATTTGAATCCCTAAGCATAGTCTGAGGAGCCCTGGTGGTACAGTGATTGTTTGGTTGCTAACCTAAAGGTGGGTGGTTTGAATCCACCAGTCGCTCCGTGGGAGAAAGACCTGGTGATGTGCTTCCGTAAAGACTACAGCCAAGAAAACCGTAGGGGGCAGTTTTACTCTGTCATATGGGGTCCCTACAGGTCAAAATCGACTCCAGGGCACCTAACAACAACAAGTATAATCTACAGACCATTTCTTCTTTTTCTGAGGCTCTGTCTCTAATCACAGCCCATTTTCTAGGTAAATTAGATTGTCCAGTTTTGCCTGAAACAGGATCGATAGCTTGTATTTCCTTGCCTTAGCTTAAGCTGTTCTCTTAGCTGCAGTATGATTTGTACTACATAGTTTTTCCTGACCCTTATCTGTACTCCGAAGCCCTGGTGGTGTAGTGGTTAAGAGCTCTGCTGCTAACCAAAAGGCTGGCAGTTCAAATCTACCAGGTGCTACTTGGGCACTCTGTGGGGCAGTTCTACTCTGTTCTATAGGGTTGCTATGAGTTGGAATCAACTTGATGCCAGTGGGTTTCAGGTTTCGTCTCCACTACCCTATCTCTTCCTTTGGCAGATGCAATTGCTTTGAATCTGTATTTTCTTGGCACATGACAAAAATCTCCACTAAGGTACTGATCACAATAATTTGCAGGAATTTATGTTTGCACTTCATTCTCTCTTGGTTAACTGTGAGTGGCTTGAGGCCAGGGTTAGTCTTCTTAGCTTTATAACCCAGGAAGTCTGAGAAAGTGCACTGCATAAAGTGGAAACTCGATAAGCATTTGTTACATTGGATTTTTGTATACTTAGCAACAGAAACATTTCAGAGTTGTTCATATTCTTTTTGTTAATCCAATCAACTTCAATCATACAACAAAGCTGTGCCAAGGAGATATAAGTTATTCTGGTGTCTCTGTTGTATAAAAACATCACAGCTTTGTGTTGGTCAAATTTACTGTGGGAAATAATTTATAGAACAAGCACAGAAAAAGATAAAGGATAGAATTTTTATAGTCTCTTTCCTTCTAATCAAACATTTTTATTGAACATCTAAGCACAATGTACAATGCTAGATTTAGATGTTATTGGTGTTTTATATGAACATGATAATGGTGAGATCCTCTTCTCTCAAAAATCAAGGGCTGTCTATAGCAGTCCATGATGAAAGGCCAAGGAGAAAACATCTCTGAGATTGGAAATGATGATTTCTCTGCGCACAGACCATACAATTCCGAGTTGCAATGCACTCCATTAATTAAACAAGTCTGCATGCCCATAATTTAATTTGCTGAAAGAATTCACGAGAGGGATGGGAAACTGGGTTCCCCTGCTTCCCATAAATGTAATTGACATAATGGAGAGCATTCTTCTCTTTTGAGTCACAATGCCTTACAGTAATACCTGCTTCACGTGATAGCAAGCTCTCTCTGAGGTGCACAGAGAAATAATTTTCTAAGTGCCATTCACCTTTATGTACATAGCTATCCTATGGCATCAGAGACATCAGGAATAAAGGAAATAAAAATGACTTCAGTGAACTTGGTGGGTGGAAATGGCAAAACCTGAATCAAATAATAATCCACATTAATACATACTACATGTTTCCGTCTCACTCTGGGTATTTTCAATCAAGCTTTGCAAAATGTGAAATAGAAAGCAGAAAAAAAAAATCTTAGGCTGAAACGTGAAATATATTGCATGTTATGTTGCTTAGTAGTTTACAAAGCATCCACTTATTTGACTTTTTACAGATCAGATTTGTGAATGGGACATTTTTCACTGTCATCACCACCGTTCCCCTTTTACAAATGAAGTAACAGAAAATTTGAAGGAGGTAGTAATTTGACCAGACTCATACTGGTAACAAGGGGTAGAAATCAAACTTGAATTCAGGTCTTTCTATTCCTAATGCTATGCTTTTTCCACTCTATAATTTTCTGATTGTTTCAGCACTTACATTAGGTCATCATCATACTAGATGCTCAGCAATTATCTGCCCAATGAATGGATACAATACAACATAAAGTATAGCTTTTATCATGTCACTTATTTTTACAAAAAGTGTAATGTCTTCCTATTGCTGACCACTACAAAATCAAATGCCCTTGTTCTGACTTTCAATCTCCCCCAAGATTGCAGGCCCACATCTTTATACTTTTCTTAGTTAATTTTACAAATGATGTTTTTAGCCCTCTGAGATAAAATATCCCATAAAATAGGAAACATGGATCTTTTATTTTCTGAATGCACCTTCCATCTCTTGCTCTACCGAAGTTTAATTTCATTCTGTTTCTCTCATTTCCCTTCCTGTTGGTCTTTTTTTCTTTTTCCAGTTAATTATTTGTAGCCATTTTAGATTTCAAATGCAATTCCTTTCCTTTCTTCCCTTCCTGGGCTGCACTGTTCACAATCATAAAGAAAAATAACCACAGAGCTAATAAATGCCATTTTTAACACATTATATAAAGTATTTGTAAAGCAGTAAGCAATGCTCAAGTATCCTTAGAATTGGCTATTTAAGACTTTAATATTTGCTGCTGAGAAAAATAGTACTTTGAAAGCTTTCATTTTATACCTAAGCTATAGAAATTTCAGCACCTACTGCTAGGTTGTGAGCGTTTACAAGCGAATGAAACAAATTAAATGGCAAACTCCTACCAGTGTTTAAAACATAATATTTTAGTAGCTGTTTTATTTATCAAATAAAAATAGAACACCAAGTAACTTCTCAATAAACTAAGCCTTTATGATTCTTTTAACCAACTTGGTTAAAAATTCCATTATATATAGAAGGAAATATATCTCATATTTTTTATTAATTTAGCACATAGTTATCAACTCTCAAAGGCTTTATACCAAGGTCTATGAGAACCACAAAGATGATGTATCTATATCTTTGTGTCTGTATCTATATTTAGTATATCCTTCCTTCCAAGAAGATTATTTTTCAAATGTCAACTTTAGAGTTTTCCATTCACAATAATTCTTTTGTTTCTCTTCTGATCCTTTATTCTTTGCCAGGCTGCTACCTCAGGGAAGGAATGGTATAGCAAACAAGAGTTAATTCCTAGTACTGTTTGAAAGAAAAGTATCAAAAGCATGGTCTTTTGATATCATATAAACACTCCCAACATAAGATTTATGCACTTTGCTATAGATAGAGAAGAATGCTTAATGAAATAGAAGGCAATTTCCCACTCTGGGCTGGGAGCTGAGGAGAGACTGTTAAGAGAGTAATATGTGATTATGGGGCCAGGGGGTGGTCTTTGAGTCTTTGAGACAAGTTCTCCTCCTGTTTCCACCTCCTTTCTGCATCTCCATGAATTGCTTCAAAGGGAGAGATATCAGAATGTAAATAAGTTTAAGAATGTGAAAGTATTAAATAACCATGTCCCACTTCCCAACTGGAGATGGAAGAAAATAAAAAACAATCTGATAGAGCTCTCTGAAAGTCCATGGCATGGAACCCCAAGGGGGCTGAATGTGGTGTCGAGGCAAAGAAAGCTGGAAATCACCCCACAAAACTCACTGGTATCCCAGAGAGCACCTGGAAAGCAGAAATGCTTCCCATGTCCCTTAGGAAGGGCGTACACATTAGAAGAAAAAGAGGAAACAGACTCGGTGAAGTCATGGGTCAGGATGAGAAACTGTGGTTGCAGATGACACTGTGGGCCATAGGCTGGATTTCATATGAGAACAAGAAAATCTTAGTGGGTGCTCACAAGTGGCAAACAGGGCAGTGCTATCTCTGAGGATGCCAGTGTGGGCCAGATAACCAGGACAAGACAATCACTCCCTTACACAGTAACTATAAAACTTTCTTTAAAACAAATCTCCAGAATTGTGCATCAATCCCTGGGAGAAAGGAGGATTCTATTGAGACAATCCAGAATGAACTACATACAATTTCTGCCATTGGGGGAATCGAGAGCAATAGAGATAAGCTTGAATCATGAAAAGTTGTATGCCCATGTTTTGACCTGAAAATATTATACCTGATCTAGATATACCCACTCTAAATTGTAGTAATAGATGATAAATAATAAAGTTCTTCAAGGATAGATACCAAAGATTAAGAATAGTCTAAAGCACAAAATAAAGAGTTAGATGAATGTGAAGGCTTACCAAAAAAGTTAAATTTTTAGGAAAAACTTTAATGGAGTTTGAATGCTATATTACAGTGATTGGGCTTTTATGCCACTAGAATAATAAGCTACTGTAGATTGTTGAGTTTGAAGTGACAAGATCATACCTATGATTTAGGTTAATTTCAAAAAAGTGTGAATTATAGATTTGAGTGGGATTTAGAGATAAGAATGTTAGTTAAGAAGTTATATATAGTCTAGACAAGAGATAATAAGACAGTAAAAGTAAAATATTAAAGATATCTCAAAGGTGGAATTAACAAGATCTAGATTTCACTGGTGATCAATTATGGGGAGGAGAAGTTGTCAAAAACAACCCAGACTATTAACCACTGTCATAGGGCAATAAGTGTACTGTTCAATGAGAAACTATTTTGTTCTGTAAACCTTCATCTAAAGTGAGAATAGCAGCACAACTGGAAGAACGTAATTGATGTCACTGAATTGTACATGTAGAAATTTTTGAAATGGTGTATCTTTGGCTATGTATATTTTCATCAAAAAAAAAAAAAAAAAGGTCTTCCAAGGTCGAGAAGGGAGAGTGTTGACATGTCAAGGGGTTGTTAAGCAATGTCATAAAACAATATGTGTACTGACTGTTTAATGAGCAACTATTTGTTCCGTAAACCTTCATCTAAAGTACAATAAAAAAAAATTTAAAAAAACCCCAGAGATTTCAAATATGGTTTACTGCAATGCTAGGGGTGCATGAACAGGATTAATGAAGGAGAGGAATTGGTTAGTGGGTAAAAGCATGATACTGCACATTTTTAGTTTTACGTGGTAGATGGACATTTAAGATGACAGGTCAGATATAAATCAACAGGGAGAACATCTAATAAAGGTAGTAGTTGAAGATCAGGAAGTAGTTAGGATTGCTGAATGTAAAAGTATAGGAAAAGAAACAAAACATGCCTATGTGTAGGAAGCAAGAAAAGACAGAAAAGGGAGAGATGGGTGCTTGCTTCAGCAGCACATATACTAAAATTAGAACGATACAGGGAAGATTAGCATAGCCCCTGCGCAAGGATGACACACAAATACGTGAAGCGTTCCATCTTTTTTTTTTGTAGGTTATTCACTAACCAGATAGTAGACAAGAATTATCTTAGGTGAAGGGAAGAACAGCACACACTACAGGGGAAGTCAGCACAGCTGGACTAAACCAAAGCTAAGAAGTTTCCTGAATTCAAGCAAACACTTGGAGGGACAGAGTAGCAGGGGTAGGGGTCTGGGGACTATGCTTTCAGGGGACATCTAGGTCAAATGGCATAACAAAGTTTATTAAAAAAATGTTCTGCATCCTACTTTGGTGAGTGGCATCCGGGGTCTTAAAAGCTAGCAAGCAGCCATCTAATACACATCAATTGGTTCCAACTACCTGGAGTAAAGGAGAATGAAGAACACCAAAGACACAAGGAAAATATTGGCTGAAGAGACAGAAAGGGCCACACAGACCAGAAGAACTGGATGATGCCCAGCTACCACCAATGACTGCCCTGACAGGGAACACAACAGAGAGTCCCTGACTGAGTAGGGGAAGGGAGGGGTGCAGAACTCAAATTCTCGTAAAAAGACCAGACTTAATGGTCTGACTGAGACTGCAGGAACTCCAGAAAGCATGGCCCCCAGACTCTCTGTCAACCCAGAACTAAAACAATTCCAGAGGCCAACTCTTCAGACAAAGATTGGACTGGACTGTGGGACATAAAATGATACTCGTGAAGAGTGTACTTTTTAGCTCAGGTAGATACGTGAGACTGAATTGGCAGCTTCTGTCTGGAGGTGAGATGAGAAGGCAGAGAGGATCAGGAGCTGGTTGAATGGACATGGGTAATTAGGGGTGGAAAGGAGGAGTGTGTTGTCACAGTATAGGGAGAGCAATTAAAGTCACATAACAATGTGTGTATAAATTTTTGTATGAGAGACTAACTTGAATTGTAAACTATCACTTAAACTACAACAATTAAAAAAAAAAGGGAGAGATGGGAAAGGATAGGTAGGAGAGAAGCAGAATGTGCCAATGCCAGGGAAATCCGGGAAAATCATCTCTAATGATTGTTGGGAAGTAAGTCAAACAGTGAATGTGACTCATTACTAGTACGTTGGTACATAGACTTATAGAAGTTTGCTACTGTCTTAAGAGCAATTAACCCTATGATGACAATGGCATTGAACTATGCGTGTTCTTCCTGGATCTTCCGTAAAGACTAAAGCTTTTTTTTTTTTTAATTACAATTTTTATGCATAGCATCATATTCTGAAATTTTTATTTTCTAAATTGTTTTCCATTTGAAAGAGACTAAATAAAGGTTCTGACTGAGAGGTAGTTGTGAGAATTCCCACATCTTTTTACAGGAAGTTATTTTAGTCAAATGGAATTGAAAATCAAGTTTCCAGTTGGAGCGAATAACAAAGACATGCAAATTGAGGATACAGCTGTACAGTACCCTCATGCCAGTAAAGAAAGAAAAATTTTGAGTCATCTGGATATTAGCATTAAATATTTGAATATGTAAAAATGTTCAGCCAGAAACAAAACAAAACATAACTTTTGTGTTAACCAAATTTTTATTTAACTTAGTGACCTTCATGGGGTAAAGACATGATCATGCCGGCAGAGATTGCTCTCGGTTCATCCAAATCCATGTCTCCTTCTGCTAATGCAAACATAGCGAGGCTGTACATTTCAGGGTGCTGTGCAGTTAGTTGTGGCCAAAGGATTGAGCTGTAGTCAAGGAATGACCATGGCATATTAGAAGCTAAAAGTGGCAGAGCGCCTATCCATCTGATTCCCTAGAGAACAGCTCACCTACCATAGATCTGGAGCCACTTGGTATAATTATTTGAGTAAAAATTGAATTCTTATCGTATTTGAACCATTACGCAGCTTGAGACTGATTTGTTAAGCAGCTTGTGTTACCCTCAAATTATACACCCTCCATCTCTTGTGTTGTTGTTGTTGTTAGTTACCACTGAGTTGATTCTGACTCATGACAAGCCCCTGTGTGCAGAGTAGAACTGCTCCATAGGGTTCTCACGCCTATGACCTTTCAGAAGCAGATCATCAGGGCTGTCTTCTGAGGTGCCTCTGACGGGGTTCAAAATGGCAAACTTTCTTTTAGTGTTGAGTGCTTAACCTTTTGCTCTTCCTTCCTTTCTTCCTTGCTTCCTAGCTTCCTTCATTCCTTCCTTTCTTCTTTCTTTCTCTTTCTCCATTTTATTATGATCCCCTCCTACACACTTGCCAATAGTCTCCATGCTGAAATCAGGAGCTGAGGATCTAGGCTACTTTTCTTATGCCCCACTGCCAAGCACCTTTATCCCTGATGACTGTTTATTTCTTTCTATTTTGCTTGCTTTCAGGCCGCGAATCGACATGCACTGAGGCGTTGCCCCAATGCCCACGATCTTCTAAATAACTAATCTGGGACGATGTCCGCCAACATATCTAGCTTCAAAAATGCTGGTCGTCCTTTACTACTCTTTCATTATACCCATTTTATTTATGTAACCCACTTACATATACAGGCAGTCCCCAAATTACGAATGCATTCTGCTCCTAAATCTGTCTTTAAATCGCATTTGTACATAAGTCAACAGTTGGGTATGACTAACGTCAGTTAGTCAAATGTTTGTCTTAGTACATGGTATCAAGTGTAACTTTTTATGCATTAAAGAAATATGCACCCAGCCCGTTCAGTGCCTTGGAGTCCACCACCCCTGCAGCAGCAGCCCCTGCTCTTTCCTCTTTTCCCTTTCTCGCCTGGTGAAAGAACAGGAAGTGAAGACAGTGACCCACCACAGACTGCCCCACGGGCCCTGTTAGCCGAGACCCTGACCGAAGCATCCCTCAGAACACCTGGAGCTGTTGCCACCCGAGGTGCAGGGCCAGCAGAATGAAGGGTCAGCCCCTGCTTAGGTGTGATAGGCCAGAGGGACAGGGGCGGAGGTGAAGGGGCTGGCTGGGCCGAAGATCAGGGGTCAGGACTGAGGGCCAGAGGCCAGCGGGTAAAGTGGGTGGGGTGGGCCAGGCCAGGTGCCACCAGGCACAGAGCTTCCCTTAAAACTGAAGTATTGCACGTCGCAAAGTAGCACCTATTTGTCATTACGAACCATTGTATGTACCTTGAGTTTTTAACATAATAGACTTCATGGAGGTTGGCTCATAACTACAGACTGTACGTAAGTCGGATGTTGGCAACCCGGGAACTGCCTGTACACATCCAATACTTTGTCTTCACTTAAGAGTTCTTGGATATATTATAACCCGACATTCTCTTCTCCAGCCACAGCTTTCTGCTCACGCCCTACATGCACTATGTCTGCACTGAACTAAACCATATCACCATTTCCTTGGCCTCTGCTCATTTTCTTAGCCGACAAAACTTGTTCCAACACACAATTCCTACAGTTGTTGTTGTTGTTGTTAGTTGCCGTGGATTCAAAGTCATGGCGCCCCCACGTGTGAAGAGTGTTGTTGTTGTCAGCTGTCATCCAGCCGGTTCTGACTCATAGGGACCCGACCCTGTGCACAACAGAACGAAACACTGCCTGGTCCTGTGCCATCTTCACAATCATTGTTATGCTTGAGCCCATTGTTGCAGCCACTGTGTCAGTCCATCTCATTGAGAGTCTTCCTCTTTTTCACTCTCTACTTTACCAGGCATGATATCCTTCTCCAGGGACTGATCCCTCCTGATAACATGTCCAAAGTATTGGAGACATAGTCTCACCATCTTTGCTTCTAAGGAGAATTCTGGGTGTACTGGCCACAACAACGGGCTCAAGCATAACGACGATGGTGAGGACGGTGAAGGACCGGGCAGTGTTCTGTTGTGCATAAGGTTGCTATGAGTTGGAACTGACTCGACGCCACCTAACAACACAACAACAGGTAGCAGGAACTTACACACAGTTTTAGAAGATTGTCCCTGCTGGAATTAAACAAGTCTAAATATTTTTGGTTATTGCATTATTCTGTTCAAAACTCATATTCCCAAGAATTTGTTAGTGCAGGGTAAGAGCAGAAATGGAGACCCACAACCATGTGTTTAAATAGTTAACAGTTATAACCTTCTATCAAATTATTAAATGAAATAATTTCTATTCTCTTACTTTAATAAATATTACTTTATATTGAGAAATATATGTAAAAACAGGATTTTTGTTTAACTGAAGGTTGGCAAGACATAAATGATGACTGGATTGGATCATTGTTAAACATGTTTAGATGAATAATATTCAGACATATGAAATTCACAGATTATATTTTCAATCCATATAAATTTTCCTTTTAGCAAAATTAATAATTATGGAGTTATCATACTTTTCACATAATTTGATTTCTATTGAGAGAAAAGAAGACTTAAAAATAAAAATGTAACTATTTAAATCTTAAAAAATTCAAAGCATATTTT
>NW_004444038.1:2122706-2159373 GCF_000243295.1 Trichechus manatus latirostris
ATTCACTTAAAATAATAAAATCTTATCAAATAATTTTGACAAGAACAAAACTACAGGCAGTCCCTGTGTTACGAACATCCTACTCACGTTGAACCCATAGTTACAAACCAACTCTCTTAAAGCCTATTATATTACAAATTTGAGGTATGTACATTGGTTCGCAATAACAAATGGGCACTACTTTGCAACTCATATCAAGATATCAGTTTTGTGGGAAGCTTTGTGCTTGGCAGCATCTGACCCAGCCAACCTCCCCTGCCCCAGACCCTCACCCCATCAGTCTTGGCTGCTGCCCCTAGCCCAGCCCACCCCCTGGCCTCTGCTCCCCAGCCTGGCACACCCCTCAGCCTGGTTTGACCCCTCAACCCTCGAGTTCTCAGTCCTGGCCTCTGACTTTCTGCCCCTGTCCCTCCAGCCCACTGCCCCTTGGCTGAGGCCGACCCTTCATCCTGCTGGCCCTGCACATCAGGGGGTGACAGCTCCGGGTGTTCCGAGGGACCCTTCAGTCAGGGTCTCAGAGCTCACTGGGTTTGCAGGGCACTCTATGGGGGGCCACTGTCTTCCTTTCCTGTCCTTTCACCAGGCCAGGAAGGGAGAGGAAGAAGGAGCAGGGGTAGCTGCTATTGCGGGGGAGGCGGGCCCCAAGACCCAAAAGGGGCTGGTTATGTGTTTCTTTAATGTTTTCTATGCATAGAAACGTACAGTAGATACTATGTACTAAGACAAACATTTGACTCACTGACATTAGATACAAACTGTACCTAACTATTCCAACTTACATACAAATTCGATTTAAAGACAGATTGAGGAAAGGAACTCATTCCTAATCCAGGGACTGCCTGTACTTACAATTTTAGAATTCAAATTACCAATATTGAGAATTCAATATTACATCTCCCACTTGGTGAATAATAGATCTACATGTATATACATTTAAGTAGCAGAAATTATTTAAAGTTACAAATGTTTCTCAATTGCCAGGTGCAAACACACACACACACAACCATGCTCATTTGTGCACATCTCAGAACCCTGAATTGGAACACAAAGAGAACCAAGAAAATGAAAATCCAGTATTGATGGCGAATGATAACTCAGTGTCCCCATTCTAACATTGTGTGTATCTCTATCATCTGCAGTGGCATAATCCACATACCTTTATGACAGCTAGCTTTCATTTCAAGGATGCAGGGCAAGTGATGAGAAGAGTTTCCATGAGGCCTGGGTGGTATTAGCTAGCAGAGTGGACGTTACAGTAATACATCCCCCAAAGCCACAACTGGACCAGTAAGCAACGTCATGATAAATGGAGAAAATATTGAAGTTGTCAAGGATTTCATTTTACTTGGATCCACAATCAACGCCCATGGAAATATCAGTCAAGAAATCAAACGACATATTGTATTGAGCAAATCTGCCGCGAAAGACCTCTCAAATGTTAAAAAGCAAAAATGTTACTTTGCAGACGAAGGTGCGCCTGACCTAAGCCATGATATTTTTTCAACTGCTTCATATGCATGTGAAAGCTGGGCAATGAATAATGAAGATCAGAGAACTGATGTTTTTGAATTATGGTGTTGGCAAAGAATATAGAATGGACCATGGATTGCCAGAGAACGAACAAATCTGTCTTGGAAGAAGTGCAGGCAGAATACTCCTTAGAAAAGAGGATGGGGAGACTTCATCTCACGTACTTTGGACATGTTTTCAGGAGAGATCACAGGGCCCAGGGTAGCAAAATTCATGCCTGAAAGTAAGAGTGGTCCTGGTTGGGTGGTCCCTGAAACTAAAATTAGGATGCGCTGATGAAATAAGGAAATCGATACGGGTCAAGCAAAAATACATGAAGAAAGAATTGGCCAGTTGGGTAAATGTGGCTTAAGTCATTTCAGAAATGGATATAGATGTATTCATTTGAATTTGACAACATGGAGGTCACTACCGATCTTAACAAGGTCAATTTCACTCAACTGATGACAGACATCCGGTTTAAGTACAAAGAACAGTGAATGGGAAGTGAGGAATAGAGACAGTGAGGGTTAATAAATCTCTTGAGAAACTGTGTTGTGAATGCTGAGTAGAGAAACAGTTAAGAAGGATATAGGATATGAGTAGAATTAATTTTGTAAAATAAGAGATGCTAAAGCAATTTATTATGCTGAAGGAAATAGTCTAGCATAGAGGGAAAGATAGATGATTCAGGATATAAAAAGGGTAATTGAAAAAGCAGGCACTGAATAGAGAGTAGAGGTGGAAGCTAGGCGACCAGTGTAAGGGTTGACCCTCGTATCAGAAAATGTGTTGACTCTCAATATCAGAGAATGCCAACTGGGTAACACTGCAGAAATCCATCAGAGATTATTGAGTGAACTAGGATTTGGCACATAGTCAATCAATTATCCAAATTTAAACACATTTTAAAAGTTTCTCCTCCAAAAGATTGTTACAATTTCAGGATATTAGGACCGAAGTCATTGAAGGGTAACACAACTCAAGACACATACGAAGAGTTTCAAAAAAAATTGTATAGCCCATAGACAAATACCAACACATGATACACCTGATCTTCCAAATGGTAGACAGGACTCACGAACAAGAATATGAGGAGAGTGGCACTCTTAACAGAAATGAGAAGGCAAGTTGGAATAGGCGCAATCTTCTTCAAAAACGCTGAGTTAGAAGTGATGATGAGATATCCAAATAGAGGTGCCTTCGGGCAATTGAGAGTTTTAGTCCAAGTGAGAATTTGAGAGTAGATAAAGGGATTCCGGAGTAATCAGCAAGCAATCTGAATCTCCTCTCTAACTCTAATTTAGTATATTAAAAAAAAAGGAAATGGAATACTTTAATACTGAATGTATACTACGAACACTTTAGAGCAAAACAAATGTTTTTTTTCCTATAAATACATACTTACATTTCTACATTAGAAACAATGTAACTGCGTTTTGTACTTTTTAATAGATAAACATTTATAATATTAAACATACACTGGAGAGTAGAATCATTAAATGTATGTCGAATAAGTTTAGTTTATTAAAAGCATTTGTATTTGTCTCTCTTAAAAGCAATGTCTCTACTGCCCTCACAAAGCGAATTTTAGTAAACTAGTATAATATCCCAAGTTTAAACTTTTACATCATCCTGATATATCTCAAGCCCTCTAGTTTATGCAGATGATCATACTTTGCCTCCTGAACCAGCTAAAGTAATTTGTGTGGCTTAAATTATCTCTGTGCAACTAGGATATAAAGTTTCAATCCACGTCTAATTGGTGAAGCTTAAATTATTACGTGTACTAGAGAAAGGCTGAAATTTTGGCTTTAAAAGTTTATAACAAAAGAATCAAGGGAGCAAAAGTAAAGGGACGTGTTGAATTGAAGAAAAATTTTATTCAAAACATATGTTTGGAAGAAGAAGTCTGTGGAAGAAAAGTGTCTGTTGTGGTATTTTAATTCCTCCCTACCAGAACACTACCACCCTACTAATGAAGAGAAATAAAATATATCACGTTTAAAATGTTCTTTCAAACTTTTAAGTGAAAAACTATAGATTATTGCTAGTTTGTCAAGTATCCCATTCATGGTTTAGACAGAATGTGTTAAAATTCTATTTTCCTTTCCATTGTAAGATTTTATTCTAATAATTTTTCCAGTTGTTTAAATAAACATTTTTATAACAGTTTTAGATTTTCAGAAAAATTGAGAAGATAGTGCAGAGAATGTCCCCATATACCCTAGACCCATTTATATTATTATTAACATCTTACATTATTATGTATATAATAATGCATTGACAAAAATGGTGACAATTAATGAACCAATATGCATACATTTTTATTCACTGAAGTTCATACTTTATTTAGATCTCCTCAGTTTTGTTTTTTTCCAAATGCCCTTTTTCTGGATTGCAGGATCCCACCCAGGATGTCACATTGCACTTAGTAGTCCTTTTCCCTTAGGCTCCTCTTGGCTGTGACAGTTTCTCAGAATTTCCTTGTTTTTGATGACCTTGAATGCTTTGATGAGTACCGACTGTTAGGTATTTTGTTGAAACGTTCCTTCATTAGGATTGTTCTGATTTTCATTTCATGATTAGATAAGGTTGTGGGGTTTTGGGAGCTCTGGTGGCGCAGTGGTTAAGATCTTGGCTGCTAACCAAAAGGTTGGCAGTTCAAATCCACCAGCGACTCCTTGGAAACCCTACGGGACACTTCTACTCTGTCCTATAGGGTCACTATGAGTCAGAATAGCCTCAACAGCAATGGGCTTGTTTTTTGGTAAGTTTTCTGGGGGAAGATCACAGAGGTAAAATGTCATTTTCATCAAATTCTATCAAAGGTACAAACGATCAGCATAATTTATCACTGTTGATGTTGACCTTCATCACCTGACTGAGGTGGGTGGTTGTCAGATTTCTCTGCTGTAAAGTTACTCCTTTTTCCCCCTTTTCATATGGAGCCCTGGTGGTGTGGTGATTAAGAGCTCGGCTGCTAACCAAAAGATTAGCAGTTTGAATCCACCAGCTGCTCCTTGGAAACCCTATGGGGCAGTTCTATTCTGTCCTATAGGGTTGCTATGAGTGGGAGTCAACTTGATGCTAATATATTTTTGATTTTTTTCATAATGTACCCTTTTATGTGTGCAGCCCACATTTAATGAGGAGGGCGTTACGCTCTACCTTTCCGAAGGCAGAGGATCCACATAAATTATACTGAATTCCTTCTTCCTCATCGATTATTTATGCATTTATTTATTCAGAAATTAATTTATAAGGGTATAGAGTCATGGAAACTTATTTTATACTTTGGGTGATAATCCAACACTACTTTGTAAATTTCATGGCTGAAATTGTTCCAGCTCAGGCCACTGAGAGCTCTTTCAGTTGGCTCCTGGTTCCCTCTGACATATCTTCATATCTCACGTGCTATTTTGTTTATCTGTTTTGTTTTTTACCACTTCCTTACTTTCTGGTACAAGATGCTACAGGCACATTTTGTATATTTCCTGCCCCAATCCGAGAATCAGCCATGTCTCTAAGGGGCCCTGATTCCTTTTACTGGAGAATGGTATTAGAAACCAAAATCTGAGCACAAAGTGTCAAGCACTAGGTGTCACTGCTTCTAAGCTCTGTCAGCTAACACAGCAAGGAAATATATGGGTGTATACTACCCTGTGTACATACACATATCTGTAAATATTCCTATATGTAACCATCCACAATTATATTAAGCTAATTACTGACGTCTCTGATTTTAATCCATTATCACATGAATTTTTCTAGCCTTCTCCCCTTGGTAAACTTGTTGCCTTTTAGTCAATTCCAACTCATGGCGACTCCATCCATTTCAGAGTAGAACCACCCTCCATAGAGTTCTCAATGACTGTAATCCTAAAGAAGTAGATTGCAAGACGTCCTTTTGCAGCACCACTGGGTAGATTCGAACTGCTAATCTTTCCATCAGTAGTCAAGCGCAAACCATTTGTGCCACCTAGGGAATCCCGGTACTAATGGTATTTTAAAATAGGAACAGAAAAAAAAATGTTTTTGAAATATATAAAAGAAAAATGGAGATAACGTTTGAGCCAAAAACTACTCCAAGATGCATATTTGATTAAAAATAATTTATTCATGTATAAGCTAATATATTTGCAGTTATATAAGAGCTCTGTACACAATGAAGCAAAATGCATGTCCTTATGGTGTAGTTTGAAGATTTCCACTACCATGACTGCTTATAATTTATAAAATCTTGTGGAGAGGCTACTTTGATTTTAAGCATTCTTGGTCTTACAAGCTTCTGTCAAAATGAAAACAGACCTAGAAGTGATATAAGGTTTTACATTATAGTTATTTAAGCTACTCACACTCACTGGTAGTTAGTTGGTATTTGAGCAAAGAAATGGGAATAGCAAAAAATGGCTATATTCAGACTTTGGGAAGGGTAAGGACATAGACTGAAGAACAATGCCTTGTCATCTCATATAATATTAGACTTCAGTGCCCAAAAGGCAGTATGAAGTCACTAAGCAAAGCTATAAGGCTGGTGACCCGCAGACAGAGAAATTTTTCTCAGTAAGTGACCTGCAGACTAAAGTTGATAAGTTCTACTGGTATTGTTGACAAAGATAATTAGTTTAAATCAGTTAATGTAGTAAATTTATTTTATATAAATTAAACATTGTCCAATAATTGAGAACATTATTTAAGTTACTAAATCAAAATAAACTTTAGCAAATTTTTGTAAGTAATAAAATTAGTACTCGCAATTATAAGTGTTCACAATCAATAAGAAGTATAGGGATTTGGGCTGAATAAATAAAATGAACATGAGTTGATATTTTAAAAACTCAAATCTTATGAAAAGCACAGGTGCCAGACAGGTTCACAGGTATTCTAGGGAGGGCCTACCTGGATTTATCAATCCCAGCCAATGGACCAGTGGAGTCAGCTCCCCATGCAGAGAGGAGGAGACAGGAAAAGTAAAACAATTAAATAAATGTTCCTCTTTTTGATAACTACCCATGTAATGTGAAACGAGGATTGGAAGAATTCAATTAAAGTGGGCTGTTGTGCCCCATAAAATAAAATGGGACTAATGAGGCACAGCTGTCCAGGGACAAGGACTAGAAGGCAGAAGGGGACAGGAAAGCTGGTGATAGGGAACCCAAGGTTGAGTAAGGGCAGTGTTGACGTGTAGTGGGGTTGTTAACCATCGTCACAGGGCAACATGTGTACTACTTGTTTAATGAGAAACTATTTTGTTCTGTAAACCTTCATCTAAAGTGAGAATAGCAGCACAACTGGAAGAACGTAGTCGATGTCACTGAACTGTCCATGTAGAAATTTTTTAAATGGTGTACCTTTGGCTATGTATATTTTCACCAAAAAAAAGGTCAAGAAGGGAGAGTGTTGACATGTCTGACATGTCGTGGGGTTGTTAACCAATGTCATAAAACAATAAGTGTACTACTGTTTCATGAGAAACTATTTGTTCTGTAAACCTTCACCTGAAGTACAATAAAAAAAAAAATTTAAAAAGAAAAGTGGGCTGTTATTGCTAGCTGCCATCCAGTCAGCCCCAACTGATGGTGACCCCCATGTACAATGAAACAAAATGCTGTCAAGGTCCTGCACTATCATGCCATCATTGGTTGGGGATCAGACCATTGTGATCCATCGGGTTTTCAGAAGTAGATTGCCAGACCTTTCTTCCTAGTCTGTCTTACTCTGAAAGCTCCACTGAACCCTGTTCGGCATCATAGCAACACGCAAGCCTCCACTGACAGATGAGTGGTGGCTACACATGAGGTTCTTTGGCCAGGAATCAAATCCAGGTTCCCAAATGGAATTGGACCACTGAACCAGTACAGGAGGGTAAAGCTCAAATTCAGCTTATTGATCTATTTATGAATTTGTGAAAATATTAGTTGAGGGCAGTTGGGTTACATCTATTCCAAATATCTATATCATCTATATATATACATATCTTCCATACCTATACCTGTATCTCTATCTCTGTCTCTATCAAGAGAGAGCCTCCTCTTGCAGCTTTCTCTCCCCACCAGATTAATGACATTCTCTGGATGTCCTTCAACTTCCTGAACTTCTTCGAAGTATTTCTACAGGCATTTTCAGATATGTTCACTTTTATTAGAAGACAGGAAAATAACCCAAAAATAAGCTCTTTACTTTCCATGTTTGTCCAATTTCTGTTCTATCTATGCACCATGAAGGAAGGCATACAACTGTGTGTTGGAATACCAGCCAGCTTTGCTCTCCAGGTGTGGTCAGAAGCGAAAGTACAACTGAGGTAGAAAAGACTGGCCAGGAGGAAGTAATTCAGAGCACAGCTTCTGGAAGACAACATCAAGCTGGACAAAATCAGTTACTGTCAGGACAGAGAGACAGAAGCTGGAGGTGGAGGAGTAGGCAAAGGCAAGTACTGTGGAGTAGTTCTGTTTTGTAAGCACGGTCTTCAGGCAGCTGGCATCATCCTCACTTCACATGCGTATTAAAATGTAGTTTCCTGGGCCACACAATGACTCGCGGAATCACAACGTTAAGGAACTGGCATCTTTAACAATCTCTTAAGGTCTGGGAGTCATGGCTGCAGAAATTCGAAAACTCAGAAGTCGCTGTTTAGAGAAGTCTGAGGAGACACGAAAAGTCACGTAGGTGCTAGAAGTTTGATATTTAGCAATGGCGGCCTAGGATTACCGAGAATAGAGCTGATAAACTGAACACAGTGGCACGTTTAGCCCTAGAGAAAAGGTGATGCGTCTTCTACCTGGTGTTACGCTTCCTTCTGAGGAGAAATAGGCCTCAGCACTCAGATACTGACTCCATGGCAATGGATTTTTGTTTGTTTGTTTGTTTGTTATTCAGCTATTAATTGGCGCCTTACAGTGTTCAGAGTCCTAGAGATAAAGCCTGCCCTTTCCTGAAACGAGGCAGGAATGCTGGAATCACTTCCGGTTTAACTAATTGATTTATTTTGCAATGAGATTTAGGGAGAAAGACAGGGAAGTAGAGTCAAAGTGTTTCAGAGACATTACTAACAGACTGAGGTTTTGGTTGTCTTCTACACTCTCCTGACACACACTTTTGGCACACTGAATTCATAGTTACCATTTCAGAGCAAGTTGCTCTGACAGAAAGAGACGTAAGAAGGAATTTTAGTGGTAGGTGTTTGATGTAATACCCCTGAGAAGTTTCAGTTCCAGGAGATTTTGTATTCGGGGTCTACAAAGTCCTGGCGGATAGTACTTCTTTTGAGAAGGCCGCTATCTTTGTTTATACTCTCCAGCCCCAGGAAGTCAGACCCTAACAAAAAGTCTCCTTATTTGATCCCTGGGTGTCCTTTGATCTCAGCGTGTATGGTTTACCACTGTCTTGCCATCCTCAGGCAGGCATTCTGGGGTAGCCCTGCACAAAGTCTCTTTGTCCAACCTCCCTACCAATTCTACCAAGTGTCAGGGTCAAGGCTGAGAGTTGATAGCTCCTACTTTCACACATTTTCTCTTTTCTCAGACGTATGAATTGTTCACTTACGAGTGCATTTCTCGGTATTTCTTCCTAATTGATCTACTGGCATAAAAAATATGCTTTTCTCTATTGCAATATGCACACATTGCACTCACCATTACTCACTAACGCATAGCTATTTACACTTTATGTTACTAATATGGTCATTATGAACTCAATTTTTCAGGATTTCATTAGTGTAATTATCATCATCATCTGCATGTCATCTCACGGTTACATTAGGCAGTCAGCCAGTTCATCGGATCAAGGTACATAAACAAAATAATTAAGTCTCCTAAGTTATCTTTGACTGTCTATGCTGATCAAGTTACAACAGGTCCTATGGGACAGTCGCAAAACTAAGCACAGTTGGAAGATTCCTTGAGTTCAGGTCATCTCAGTGAGTCACTAACCTGCTGAGAGTGACCCAAGGTTCTAGTACATTCCATTTCTTGTTGACTGCATCACCACACATAGGTTGGGCATGGAAAATCAGATGAATCAAATATTTTGATTGCATCTTATTCTTCAGTGGCAGAATGATGACACTGTTATTAGAGATGACTGATCAGAGATTGGTATGAAAAGGAAAGCTTCTACTTGTCGAACACTTACTATGAGAGCCACAGTACATGAGTTGTTGCAAGCACAACAACCCTACAAAGTAAGCAATACGACTGCAGTTTTATAGAAAAGGAAAACCCAGAGAGGTGGAATAACCTCTCCAAAGCCACGGAGCTGATATTCAGCAGAAAGCAAGTTCTTTGTCTCAGTGAAGCCCGCCCTCTTTCCACTGTACCAAACGTCACTCAAAGGGCAACTGAATTGCTGCTTGGGTTTGGAAAGGCATTCTCCATTTTTCAGTTTTCTTAATCAGACTCCTGCGATCTCCACTTTCAGAATAATTGTGCTACCTACTCAAAGAGGGAACTTCCAAATATTCCCAGGATTGGAGAGTGTGCCATTTATTTGGGCCAATAATTGGCCTCATTCCAAATTAATGTAAAGATTTTTCTCCCATACGTGGCCAAACCTCCAGTCTTTTCCCCCAAAGTTCCTCCCGTGTTTCCATTTTAAGAATATGAGCGAGCGTGGTAGTCACCATAATATACTCATTAATTACCTGTGATAAAATGTTAATCATGACCTATGCTCCGGGAAATATGAGGACAGACTTGCATGGTGTTTCAGGCAGTGGAATCCAAGAATGCACGGACACCTCCTATTTGAACTAGTCTGACCTTTCTCAGGAAGAAGAGGTTCCGAGTTAATCCATTCACTCTTCTACTCAGTGACTTTCATCTAAACACTAAAACCACACTAAAACCACCTTAGCTTTCTGTTTATAAGCAAGAGACACCTGTGGTTACTGGCTGCCCAGATCTGACCGCCAGTTACATTAATCCACAGAGCTTAAGGCAGGAAGGAATGGGGGAGGCAGGAGGTAGAAATTTTACAAACTGACTTAACATGAAAAGAACAAGGTTAAGAAGAGCAGGAAAAGTTGAGGAGAAGATGGGCAACAATCTGCTCTTTCTGCTTCAGTTTCTGCTGTATCTTCTCAGTAAATAAAATCAGGTCTGCTCCACTTCCTCTTTCCACTGATTTCAGCCCCACAATGTTTACTGACTTTAGTTGTTGTTAATTGCTGTCGAGTTGATTCCGACTCATCGTGACACCGTGTGTGCAAAGTAGAATGGCTCCACAGGGTTTTCAAGGCTGTGACTTTTTGGAAGCAGATCACCCGGCCTGTCTTCCAAGGCAACTCTGGGCGGGTTCAAACCACCAGTCTACGGCTAGCAGCCGAGCATTTAACTGTTTGCATCACCCAGAGACCTGCTGACTTTAGTAAAAAAAAAAAAAGAAAGAAAAAAAAAGTTGCTGTCTAGTTGATGGCCCTATAGGACAGAGGAGAGCTGCCCCATAGGGCTTCCAAGGCTACGATCTTCACGGAAGCAGACTGCAGCATCTTTCTTCCCCAGAGCAGCCAGTGGGTTCAAACCACTGACCTTTCAGTTAGCAGCTGAGCTCTTAACCACTGCACCACCAGGGCTCCTTAGTAGCTGGCACTTAGGGGCTGACTTCAGTAGCTGGGTGTTAAACCTGGTCCTGACCTTTGATTAATGAAACATTTGGATTAGTTACATTTTGGTGCTCTCTTTGTATCAAAAGATTTGTTTTTTGTGCCAAGCCAGCAGAATAATGCTTGGGTGTGTCTGCCTTTGGAGAAGACAATCATAAGAAGCTGAGGCTGGTGATACCCTGGGTTCTCTTCACAAAAAGGATACAGAGCCATCCATGTTGCAAGTTTCTGAGAACTCTCTTTCTGGGGGAATATCAGTGTATTGCTAATAAGAAGTAGGAATATGTATGAGCATCAATTTCTCTGGACAAAATTCTGCAATTAAAGAGAGATAAGTGTATGGTTGTTAAAAGTACACTGATTTAAGTGACAAAAGTACTGGATCCACTAACTAGCAATGCCACTAACCTAGTACAAGTTAATTCTTTTTTCTGAATCCTCACCATTCTTGAAAAATGAGGGTAACTATGACAGTGCTACCTACTCATAGAGTTGTGTTTTTCAAATGAGCTAACTAATATACACAAGGATGATTCATACCCTAAAATACTATGTAAATGTAAGGTGAGCTGTTATGTGTGTGTATACATGTATATTCAATCAGTCATTAATTTAGCATAATTAAATATCTATCTGCCATGGGCACTATACTAATTACCGGTCTTTGTCATTAAGGAGTTTCTATTCTTGGTAGAAGGAGCCCTGGTGGCGCAGTGGTTAAGTGTTCATCTGCTAATCAAAGGGCCAGGAGTTCGAATCCACCAGCTGCTCCTTGAAAAATCTATGGGGCAGTTCTACTCTGCCCTATAAGGTTGCTATGAGTCAGAACCGTGTCAACGGCAACAGGGATTCTTGGTAAAAAAAAGAGGGTAGAAAAGAACCACTGTTTCCTAGCACTTGACAGATTTCAAGTGTGTGGGATGAGGTATAGGATTTACTCTTCCCAACAACCATCATCAACATCACTTTGGCATTGATTTATTGAGCAGTTACTATTTGTCAGAGCCCCTGGGTGGTGAAAATGGTTAAGCACTTGGCAGCTAATTAAAACGTTGACAGAGAAGCCTCAGAAGAAAGGCCTGATGGTCTGTTTGTGAAAGGTCACAGCCATGAAAACCCTATGGAGCACAGTTCTACTGTGAAACGCATGGGGTCGCCGTAAGTCAGAACTGACTTGA
This sequence comes from Trichechus manatus latirostris, assembly GCF_000243295.1. Classification (NCBI taxonomy): domain Eukaryota; kingdom Metazoa; phylum Chordata; class Mammalia; order Sirenia; family Trichechidae; genus Trichechus; species Trichechus manatus. Next base: position 2,134,995 of record NW_004444038.1, read on the forward strand.
AGGCAAGCAGTTTGGTTTTTTCGGTTTTACTATTTGTCAAGTGCTAAGCCAAACACTTCTAGCAACCTTATTTAATCCTAGCAACTCTGAGAGGTGCATATTAATAGCCTTCCTTACAGTTTAGGAAACAGAGGCTTAGAGAAGGTAACTTCCTTTCCCACAGTTCGTGAATGGCAGATTCAAATTCAGGTCTGCCCGACTCTAAAACCAACGCTGTCAACCAGCCAGAATGGGTGTTCTCCAATTTACAGATGACGAATCTGAGACCACGGCGTTTAAGTAATAATCTAAGGTCAAATAACATGAAACAGGACCAAGACTTGAACCTAATTTCACTTGCTTGCAAAGTCTTGTTCTTTACCATACCACAGCTCAGCACCCAGGTATGAAGACTCAGAATGTCAGCGTTTCATTAAAAGAAGAATTATTTGAAATAGTGAAGCCTCAGGAAATGATTTGTTTTGAACCACTTCCTTTTTAAAGACCATGAGAAACCTTATTTATAGTGTTTAATTTCACTTCTCATTTTATGAACATGACTGAGGTGATATTTTTACTTTTCTGTTATATCCTGCTGATTTCTTAGGCCGTATTATTTTATGATGCATCCTTTCATTTTTTCTATTATTTCACACTGAGTGTTTTAATACGTTTTTAGAAAATTTCCGTTACTTTCTTAGAAAAAGATTTCTTTCTTGGAAAGGTTTACTTTGGTGAATTTCCAGCTGAGAAATAGTCTCCTAGACTATGTCAAAGATTATTAGTTCTTTATTCTCTACTATAGGTATATGGAGATGAGCTTTTAATATTTATTTTCTAAAGACTGTTTTCTCTGTTTGTATCCTGCTGTTGAAAGGAACAGCTCAATAAACTTCTTAATAAGGTGGTTGCAGCATTTCCTTTTGTTTTCATTTCTATTGCTGTAGAGATGACAGTGTGGTAAAGTTTCGGTGCTTTTAAAACCTGTGAACTTCAAATGCCCTGATAAATTATCCTGAAATCATTAATTGTCATAACGAGTCACTGAGCTTAGAATTATACTGTTTTTAGCAAACAATCACACTTTCAAGCTTATATTATCTCTAAAGTAAGTTGCCCCACGATTCAATCTCTGTAAGGTCTTTGTGATAAAGGCTGTATTTGGCATTAAGGCTCTTTATGCGTTTCATTCCAATGTAATATAGAGACCCTATCCCGTGACATTAAATCAGTGTTTCAGCAAAAGAAAATTGTTACAGGGAAAAAGGGAGAAATTCTGGAGTTATGCGAGGGCCCTATTACGCTATTAATTTGACTCCTAGATATTTAGTATTTTTTTTTATTAGACTCTCCAGTGAAATTCAAATAGGTTAAAGTGCTATTGAGATTGTAGGCTCTGCGAAAGTTGAAATCATAACTTGTCTAGGTTTCCTATGTTAACTAATAGATGTTTACTGCATGTCTGATTCTCCCAATGAGTAAACTAGTCCCCTCAGACAAATTGCCCACACTTAGGAGATGAATTTGTCTTTCAAGAAACAAGGAAAAGGTAATCTTTTTTTTGGCAATAATACCATGTTGTTGTTGTGTGCCGTCAAGTCGATTCTGATTCACAGTGACCCTACAGGACAGAGTAGAACTGCCCAATAGGGTTTCCAAGGAGTAGTGGTAGGTTGATTTGAACGGCCGACCTTTTGGTTAGCAACCGAGCTCTTAACCACTACGCCACCAGGGCTCCATATTGCCCTAAAAACAAACAATTCACTTTCTCAAAAGTAGGCAATTTAGCACCGGGGTGTTTTATTCACCAGAAACGGTCAGACCAGGCTATCTATCTATCATCTATCTATCTATCTGTCATCTATCCATCTATCTGTCCAACAAACTGTTGTGAATGCAAAAATGAAATAATGATAGATAGATTGATTGACTGATTGATAGACTGATAGATAAAAGATAGTCTTCCTTCAATTGCTTATGATTTTATCAAAATTGAAACTTCTAATACGCATTACAATAGAATATTGCTAAAACACCTCCTAAAAAATATAAGATAGTATGTTTTAGAACAGTACAAACTGAAAAGGCAAGTACCAAGAACATATAGAGGTAGACTGGATATGGGTAGATGGAATAAATTTCTTCTGAGGGACAGACCTGTATTTAGTATGACTAGCTGGATTGGGTCAGGGTCCCTGCTTCCCACAACCCTAAGAGAGACAATTTGCTTGTATTCTGTTTTCTTGCCAGTATCTCACACTGGAGACCAGGATGTTCTAGCTCAGACATGTGCCCTGGGACTCCCAGACTTGACTCAGCTGGTTGACCAGGTGGAGGTGTCTTTTCTTTGTCCCTTCTTAAGATGTATTCCTGCTAAAAGGGGTGATATAGTCAAATAGGGGAATTGTTCTTTGGTCAGGGATGGGGAAGAAATTGCTAGATACCCCCATGAAGATTCAGTCTCCTGTCCTAGAAAATTTAAAGTCATCTGTGACTACCCTTCTCTTCTCTCTCACTGTCGATTTTTCCTGAAGAATGCCTAATTCTCACACTCCTTTTATTACAGTGGCTCAGTCCTGGGCTCAGTGTGCACCATGCCCTAGATAACTGTATCTATCTATTCTCCTCACTGCTGCCATGATCACCTACTTGAGTCTAGATTTGCAGAAGTAATTATTCCAACGAATGACTCCTCATTGTATAGAGATTAAGATAATTGTTATGAGCAATGCTTTTTTATCCAGATCATCTGAATTGTGTAACCTTAATCAGAGTACTAAATCTTTTGAAGACTCAGTTGCTCATATGTAAAATGGAAGCGATTCATTCATTCCTTCACTCATTACAAATATTTATTGAGATGCTACTATGAGGCAGATGATGCTCTACACAAGAGGGAAATATCAATGAATTAGAAAGGAAAATTCCTCCCCTCATGGAGCTTACATTCTACTGGGCCAAAGAAAAGATCCAAATGAAAGATATATCCTCTGACCTTGAAAATCTCACAGCAACCAAAGGGACAGATACAATATACAGTCATTATCTAGGCAAATAGGAACATTAAAAATGTATAAGATCTGTTCCATCCTCAATATTTGCTATAATAAGATTTATACATGGAAATATGGTAAATATTTACAAAATAATCTAAAATGCTTAATCTTTCATAGTGAAAAAAATGGCTAATCTCATGAGAAATTGACAGTAACTAGTTCATAAAATTGTTGAAAGTAATAAATGATAGTATCTACGTAGAGTGCCTAGCACAGTGCTTTGCGCATTGTAAGAACCCATTAAATGTTAGCCATGAATAGAAGTACTCCCTCAATTGGGTTCCAGCCTCCCAAGTCAACCCCCCTCCTTTTGTTGTTATTGTTAGATGCCATCAAGTCAGTTCCGACTCATAGTGACCCTATGTACAACAGACCCTACGTACAATAGAATGAAACACTGCCCGGTCCTGCGCCATCCTAACAATATTTGAGGCCATTGTTGCAGCCAGTGTGTCAATCCTTCTCATTGAGGATCTTCCCCTTTTTCATGACCGTCTACTTTGCCATGCACGATGTGCTTCTCCAGGGATTGAACCCTGCTGATAACATGTCTGAAGTATATGAAACGAAGTCTCGCCATCCTTGCTTCTAAGGAGCATTCTGGCTGTACTTCTTCCAAGATAGATTTGTTCTTTCTTCTGACAGTCCATGGTATATTCAATATTCTTCACCAACACCATAACTCAAAGGCATCAATTCTTCTTCATTCTTCCTTATTTATTGTACAGCTATCACATACATGTGAGGTGATTGAAAACACCATGGCTTGGGTCAGGCGCATCTTAGTCCTTAAAGTGACATCTTTGCTTTTTAACACTTTAAAGAGGTCTTTTGCAGCAGATTTGCCCAATGCAGTGCATCGTTTGATTTCTTGACTGCTGCATCCATTGGCGTTGATTGGGGATCCAAGTAAAATGAAATCGTTGACAACTTGAATCTTTTCTCCATTTATCATGATGTTGTTTATTGGTTCAGTCGCAAGGATTTTTGTTTTCTTTATGTTGAGGTGTTATCCATACTGAAGCTATAGTCTTAGATCTTCATCAGTAAGTACTTCAAATCCTCTTCACTTTCAGCAAGCAAGGTTGTGTCACCTGCATAACACAGGTTATTAGAGTCTTCCTCCAATCCTGATGCCCTGTTCTTCTTCATATAGTCCAACTTCTCAGATTATTTGCTCAGCATACAGACTGAATACTGACTCACACCTTTCCTGACTTTAAACCAAGCAGTATCCCCTTGTTGTGTTCCAGTGACTGCCTCTTGGTCTAAGTACAGGTTCCTCATGAGCACAGTAAAGTGTTCTGGAATTCCCATTCCACTCATAACAAAAAAACCTGCATTCCAGGCTCCCTGGACTAGGGGCTTCTTGGACGTGCCTCTGATCTTACTCTGAAATGCCTTTCACCCTTTGCTTCTTATTTTACATTTCTCCCCTTTCACGACTGAGATGCTAAAAACACTGCCTGGACAGCTGTTTCGTTTGCATCCTTGAGTGTTTTACAATACTGAGTGTGAATAGCTTTAGATAGGGTAAATGCTCTCTATTTGGAATTTCTATAGACCTCCACATGCCCTTTTGTTTTACACCCAGTCTTCTGCACCCACTTACAATACCTACAAGGCTCCAGTGGCCAGACAAGTTTACTATCTCTGATAGCATTTGATAAATAACCTTCTCTTAGCCAAAGTATTTGATGAATACAAACAGCTCAATTTATGTTTTCTAATACTTAAAATGGAAACTTAGAGAGTATGGTCTGGACTTGTTCAAATTTAGACTTGCTAGAAAAATTCATAATTATATCTAATGAGATGATTCGTGCTCCTGCTGTCTGTGCCAGGTAAAGTGGAATCCACATCAAACTTCAGATTTTAATCCAATGATCAGATGGAAAGAATAATTCCACAGATCAAATAAGAAATGTAACTGCACTATACTAGATAGGATCTTACCTCCATCTCAAATAATAATATAAACTCTGAAAGTACCCAATAACATTTTGGATAATGATGAAACACATAACAAAGGAAAAATGGAAAATTTTTTTATAAGCTATCATGTTTTGTAACACACAATTTATAAAGCTAAGGGATTTTCTTTGGCAGGGACATTGTGGGAGCATGATAATAAACTTCCCAGCACTCTCACATCTTATATCATTTATTACAAAGGTTAAAAACAATACTACATTCCTGGAGGAAAATTTCTTAGCAACTTGAGTCAAGGACTCCAGACTTCTAGAAAATTCCAGAGGTCCTGGAAATCCTTCATTGGAATTTAAGTCCATATCCTACTCAAAGGAGACCAGAACCAGTTTGTGAACAGTTTATTATAGAATTACAATGAGATAAGTACAGAAAGTGAGTGTAAGCATTTAGAAACGTTATAGCAATTTGACATCCCTGTAACATTTTATTGTAATTTACAAAAGTATGAGTTCTTCATGGACTGGAAATTTAAGAAAAAATAAAAACAAAAAGTTGTCCTTCCTCACAGATAGCTTGAAAAGCCTCTTTTACATGGTAACAGTCAGGCTAAGTACAGGCAGTTCCTGGGTTAAGAAGGAGGAATGAATGTCCCACTTGGGAACAACCTGGGTGCCCTTTAATGTTATGTAACTTTGCCCTCACTTTGAAATCACTGCACCAACCCCTACTTGCAACAAATTCTTCATCACAATCACCTTCGCTTACTGCGCATGCAGCTTTTAACTCACTGAAAAGCCTTCTGGCCTTTTCTTGCACTAACGTAAGGCTAAATAAGAACTATATGCACCTGTTGTGATTTACCTACAAATTCAGCTTAAAGACTTCAAGACGTAGGAACAGATGTTGTTCGTAACCTGAGGACTGCCTGTATTGCAAATTTCTTAAGAGCAGGGTGAGAATTTGTTTCAAACAGATCTGCATTTAGTTCTGGTTCTGCTACATACTGACTGTGTGACCTAAAGGTAGTTATCTACCTGTCTGAAAGTTAGCTGACCTTGTAAAATGAGGGTGAAAATTGTACCTTCCTTAAGCGTCATTGTGATAAAAATGAAATAATGTTTATAAAGAAATTGGCATATTTCCTGGGATACTTTTCAGAAAAACCTAAGCTACTGCTAGATAACAATGCAACATTTATGCTTGAACTGTACCCAAGTAGCACATGAAGATCTTTTGGGAAAAAAATAACTTTGTAACATTTTTTAAGATTGATTATAACGATGAAGCAGTTTCATTTTGTATATGGATATTTGTAACTAAATCATACTAATACAAGCCCTGTTTGGTAAGATAATATCACATTTGTAATCCAGAGCTGTTTTATATGTCAAAAGCGAAATCTCTTTTTTTTCTACTCTGCCACAAGAAAAGAGAGAAAATATGCAGCTGTCATATATTTTTCTTGCCATTTTTGCTTCAATCAATATCCTCTGTGCCAAGTTTTAAAGCAACTATCTTATGCTGCAATAGGTAATTTTCCATGTCCATTTAAGTTTAATATTTGTCACTCGACTTGTCTGCAAGTGTGTTTTATAGTGCCATTATCCTGTTCCCTCAGTGAGATAGATGTCTTTCCTTGGACAATTGAAGCAAGGTTACCCATTTGTATCATTTGAGAGTCAAAACCCAAAATTCTACAGGCATATGGCAAACCATGTCTCATGAAAACAGCTTCCTGAAATCTCTTTAGAGCCCTTTTAACTAATGGAAAATCTTTTTCTCCTGTGATGACAATAATACTAATAAATAATTGTGTTTTACTTTAAACATACACTGTGCTTTCGTATACATTGTTTCATTTCCTGCTCACAACCCAGTGAAGTGAGGTTGAACAATATTCTCCCCCACCTTATGAAAGAGTTACACAAGCTCTAGGACAAGCGTAGCCTAGCTATTAGAAAGTCCACATATTAGACTATGGGCATCCGTGGACTGAGGAGTTGTGAAGGTTATAATAACTGCTCACGATTTCTTCTGGAGTAGATAGCTTTCTTCTGAAAAACATTAAATACATCTATTACACTGATATGCACCTCTCAAAATCCTAGGTTCCATCTGCATGCGGATTTTCTTTTAATGAAACATTTATAATCATTTCCTTTACAGAATCAGGGTACTTAGTTCCAGGAAAAATAAAGATTCACTGAATTATCAAATGCCAGTAATAGTCTTATTTAAGCCAGGAATGCACTATATGTGTGTGTGTGTTAAATATCTAGAAAGTGTAGTTTAAACTATCCACAAGGCTGTTTTACTCAAGATCAGAAGACAAGCAGAGGATATACTTACGAAACAGACGTATGCTTTTGTCTATAAAAGTTTTATAGCTAACTACATAGAAATGAGAAATAAATGGATAGGTGATTGCTTTTAGAAAGTGTGTCTAAAATGGAGCTATTCTGCAGTTTATTCAAAAACTTAACATTTGATGTATTTTCCTCAAGGGGATACAACGAGTAAGTGGCAGAGTCAGGCCTGAACCCAAACTTCAGACTCCAGCTGCGGTTTTCTTTCTTTCCCTCTGCCAGGGGCACAGCCAATGAGCTGTATTCATTACCTAACTCTCACTTCTTGCCAGCACATCACTTGTGTAATCCACGGCTGTCTACCTAGGATCACTGGTATGTTGAACTACAGAATCTGTAAAGTCTAAGACTGGGTTTGCTAAGGTTAGTATTTAGGCCTGTCTGCATATGCCACTTTCTAGCCAAACAAACCAAGCCCAAACTGAGGAAAACCTGCCAAAACAAACTTTCAAACCCAAAGTTTAACAACATTGGAATTACTGTCATGTAGCACTCCAATGTAAATGTTGTCACATTGGGCCAGACCATTGGCTTAGGAGGGGAGAGGACTGTAGGACAGGTTATGGAAAACTGCTCAGTGTTATTGACTAGCTTTTGTTGATCATGGGATACACCATTTCTTGCTTACCCCAGTAACTTTTCTCCCCTTCTTCCTCTTACAAAACCCTAAATTTTAGCTGGGCACATTTTTCCCACCCAATGGACTACATTTCCTAGCCTCTCCTGGAGCCAGGAATGGCATTTCTCCATATGAACTCCCAGTAATTCAGTTCAAACCCCATCACTTCTGGGCTAAATTTATGCAACAAACTTCTAATTGTTTTCCCTGTCTCTGTCTTTGCCTGCCTACGTATATTGTTTTTTACATTGCTGAGGATACTCTTTACAAAATTCAAATCCAATCATATCCTTCCCTGCTCAAAATTCTTTAATCATCTCTATGATTTAGAATACGAAGGTTAAACTTCTCAGTTTGGCACATGAGATCATCATAGGTCTGAACCTTAACCATCTTTGCAGACTTATTTCTTGCCACTGTGTCCCAACATATCCTATACTATAACAATATTATATTACATGAATCTTTCTGAATAGACTGGACTCACATAAGCCTGATATTTTTTGTCTTCCTAAATATATTTATTCCTTCTTTAGGAGCTTTTCTCCTGACCTTACCTGTGTTCCTGTGCAGAGGCTGATCTTTCCTGCTATGTTCTTAAATAACATTCTGTACATTCCCTTTTTAGAGCTTTTATTTGTTAAAGGGCTGACTGGTTCAAAAACTTTATGTGCCTTTCTTGAGAAGACTGTTGTTCTTCTTGTTCATCTTTATATCCTCAGGGTTTATGATCTCAGACACAGTAAAAGAATACATTTGATATTTGAATGGCAATAGTCAATTGGTGATTTGGATGAGCAGCCTATCATTTTCATACCACTAACATAACTTCCTTTTATCTTGCCTCAAGAAATCTCTCATTCCCCAAACTCACTGCCATCCAGTCAATTTTGACTCATAGCGACCCTGTAAGACAGACTAGAACTGCCCCAAAAGGTTTCCAAGGAGCAGCTGGTGGATTTGAACTGCTGACCTTTTGGTTAGCAGCAGATCTCCTAACCACTGCACCACCAAGGCTCCCACATCCCCAAGAATAGGAAATTCACCTGAGGTGTTGAGACACCAGCAAAGGCCTCATCTAACTACAGCAACTTAAGGTACCAGACATGAATCTCTTCTTACCTAACAGAACTTGGAACTGAGTCATGCAATACATTTAAGATTAAGATAGACTGAGATGGGGACTCTGTGGTCAATGTTATTTGAATTAGCTTAATTCATTCTCAGAATAACCCTGAGAAACAGATTGTCTTATTATTCTAATTTTATCATTATTAAAATATCTTTTATGTGCCCATAGTCCATCATTAACACAGATTTACAACATGCAGATTCTGAAATTTTCTGCGTGGGAACAATCTTAAGAATTGTTCTCTTTGAAAGGCAATTTTTGATCTCTTCCAAGTGAATTCTCACATACCTTCTCTAGAGTACTTTGGAAATCCTCAACCTGCTCCACAAAGCAAGTGGTATTTAATGACAAGAGAGTGACAGGTCACATTCTGATATCACCAGGTTTTACCAACCAGTAGGCATGATCTACCAGCAAGTTTCAAAGCCATAACCAGAACATTCCAATATTAGGTACGAGTCATGTATTTCTTTCTTGTTCTCTTTTCTCCATGATGTAATTTGATTCCAGAGACAAAGAAGACTGCCAGTACTGACCCATGAATCCACCTTCTTATATATTCAGAAACTCACATGCGCTAAGTTTATTTTCAAGACTTAAGTAAGACAAAAATCAGCTTTTCACTTCAGAAAGTTTGAGAACATTCATTCTAAGCACTCAGTTAAGCATGGGCACTGTGAGCTGTATCAAATGATATTATGTTATTGGGAAGGTCATGCCCTTTAGTTAAAATTCTCTTGCTCAATGTTTTGCCATTATGTCTAGAAGTTATAATTACATACTTCTCTTATGGTGAGACTTTTAAGTTCTTAGGAATTTGCTTTAAAAATACCTAATTTCCCTTGGAGTATTAATTCATTGTTACTAGCACTTTAATTGAAGATTAGTTCATCAGATTACTTTCCAGTGAAACAGTTTAGAATTGTCAGAAACCAAATCAAAGCAGAGAAGAATGGTTCGGAGATCTGCAGACAGGAGCAAGAATAAAAGACATGCGTTAGCTCTATAGCCGTCCTAATGAGTTACCCACGACACTTCCAAATTTAAAGGAAGGTGACAAGAATCATTCAGTGTCTGTTTATGTCAGGCACTAATCTAGGAAATTTATATAGGTTACTTATTTAATGGAGACCCTGGGTGAAGCAAATGTTTAAGCACTTAGCTACTAACTGTAAGGACTGGCAGTTCAAATCCTCTGAGAGGTGCCTCAGAAGAAAGACCTGGCAATCTACTTCTGAAAAATCACAGCCATTGAAAACCCTATGCAGCACAGTTCTACCCTGAAACACATCGGGTCACCATGAGTCAGAATTAACTCAACTGCAACTGTTTTCTTTTTTACATTACTTAATAATTTCAACATCCTAAGAGCTGAGTTAGGAGCCCCAGTGGCACACTGGTTAAGAGCTATGGCTGTTAACCAAAAAAATGTTGGCAGTTCAAATCCACCAGCCGCTCCTTGGAAACCCTATGGGAAAGTTCTACTCTGTCCTATAGGGTCGCTATGAGTCAGAATTGACTCAGCGTCAATGGGTTTCTGTTGTTGTTGTTGTTTGTTTTTTAAGAGCTAAGTATATTATCCTGATTTTATAAACGAGAAATTCAGGGCTTATAAACTTTAAATGTCTTACCCATAGTTACAGAGCATTGCCACCAGAATTCAACTAGAGCATATGTGAGTCTGAAACACACACTTTTTGCTAAGCTTCATTGGGTCCCTGGACAAGAGGTAATCAAGTGCCACGGCTGAGAACAATCCTATTGGATCCTTCCTAATTTATATACAGTAAAATGCACGTCTCTCCCCACCTCCTCCCAATAAATACTAAATAAACATCTACTACATGCCAGGCCCTGTTCTAGTTGCTGGGGACATAGTTGTAAACAAAATCTAGAAGTCTTTACGCTTATCAAGTTTACATAATAGTGGGAGTGCATTTGGTTGTCCTAGGGACGCTTTCTGCTCCATCTATAAATATTTCCAATATTAACAAAAATATGACACATTGTACACTCTTTAATGTGCATTTTTAAAAAACTATTTATAGACTCCACAGATGGTAAACAACTAACACACAGTTGTGTTTAAAATACTTTTTTTTCTTACTTTTCCCCTGTTGAAGAGTCACGAAGAAGATTCTCATTGGCCAAAGGAACTAAAAACGTCCACTAGACTATCAGCCCCTACGGAACTTAGCATGAACATTCAGTGTTCAAATGTCAAATAACACAGTGCCTAACTACATACCTTGGTCTTGTACACACCAAGCACGCGTGTTAGTATGTGCATTTGTACAAATCTTAGATGAGTCACTCTTGGATTTTTAAGGTCTTTTAAAAGTTATTAAATATTATATCTCATAATTGCTTATAACAGAATGTATTTCTGCCTCTGTTATGCTTGTGATAATTTTAAACAACAAAATATGATCATTTTCAAAGGTAGATGGAATTCTTCTTGAACAACAGTGTCAATGAAGATGGAAGTCCCTTCACCAATTTACGTTTCCCTTTTAGTGTATTTAGGTTTTCTGAAAGATCTTAATACATAAAATCCATTCTAAGCAAATACTGTAAACCAAAAAAAAACAAAAAAAAACCCTGTTGCCGTCGAGCAATTCTGACACACAGCAACCCTGTACGACAGAGCAGAACTGCCCCATAGGGTTTCCAAGGAGCAGCTGGTGGATTCGAACCACCAGCCTTTTGGTTAGCAGCTGTAGCTCTTAACCACTGTGCCACCAGGGCTCCAAGCAAATACTACAGTAATGAAAAATAAATGTTTATGTTACCATTTCTACTTATCTGAACAACTTCCTCATGTTCACTTCATTAATGCTCTACTGAAATAAAGGTTAGGAAAAACTATACAATTACTAGGAGACTGACATAAAAAATTTTAAAGAGAAAGAGTATATATATTTCAGTTTTGAAAACAAAAAACATTGACATGTTAATTTTATACTTCAATAATTTATATATATTTACAACTAAAAAAAAAGCATACAATCTCTGACAGGTTGCATGTTTTAGCAAGTGATCCCAATAAACCAGTCTACATGCATATCAATAAAGAGAGATGTTATAATGAAGACATAGACAACTAAAGACCACACTTGTTTACAGGTAAGCACTTCTACCAATTCTATTTGTTGGACTCAGGTTCACACTTCCATTATCAATCACGAGCGTTACTTTACTTGAAATCATACCCTTTGAGTTCACTACACTCTGTCAGTTAAAAGCAATCCATGACTGAATTTTACAATTCTACGTAAATTCCACAGATCTTACATTTAGAGGAGAAGGCTCCAAACGTGCCATGTTTACAAGTATTAACAACAATTTTTTCATTGAACCCTAGGGTATTATCAAAAGTAAAAAGAAAAGAAAATACAACATTTTCTTTAACAATAGAATAACAAAATAGGAGCGTGATGAATAAACATACAAAAAAAAATAAAACTTTACACACTGAAAACGTAGACAGAGGTATTTGCATGAAATGGTAGGGCCCAGGGGTTCATGTAGGTTCTAGGGCAAGGGTCTAAGATGATGAAAAGTGGGTTATAAGTCTGACTAATTTGGGAAGATAAAATGGCCAAAGAGATTAACGAACCATTAGGGGACAATTAATGTGATAAAAGAGGTCAAAAGAGCCTGTAAGAGAATATTTAGTCACAAGAGATGCATATCAACCTTTAACATCCCAGTATTCTTAAAGGATAACAACATGTCTGCATTTGTGCCAGTTTATCTTAGAGAGAGGAACTAGTAAAATTCACTTATGACCGCCTTCGTTTTACTTAAGAGACTTTAAAAAAAAAGTTATCATTAAGATGTTCCACATGTGTTTTCCAAAAGCTCTTGTAGCTAAGCCAATAGACCAATTAGAACAGTCTAAACAAATTCTTAATCTTTGGAGAATTTCCTGTATCTTATGGATGTGTAAACATTTGTGGCATTATAAAAATGTTAAGAGTGGAGAGATGCAGTACAGGCATCTGTTTGTCAAATGCAGTTCTTCTAACTTTTCATTTTCACAAGTTTCAGAGAAATTTTCAAGGAGAAATATCCATTAATGGGAAAAAAACATTGTGCACATATCATATGAACTGTAAATTGTTATATACACTGGAAATCCTTTACTTATTTAACACTGAAGTCCATTCATCTACTATACTCCTCAGTATGAGAAGGCAGCATTAAGAATAACTAATTTTCTTAGGAAAAGACTCTAAATCCATTAAAACCCACTGCCATCAAGTCGATTCCAACTCACAGTGACCCTGTGGGGCAGAGCAGAACTGCCCTATGGGGTTTCCAAGGCTGAAATCTTTATGGAAGCAGACTGCCACATCTCTCTCCTTCAGAGCAGCCGATGGGTTCAGATCATCGACTTTTGGTTAGCAACTAAGAGCTTCTAATCACTGTGCTACCAGGGCTCTAGTTCACTAAAACTCATATTCAAACACACAGACTTATGCATATACCCTCACAGGTCTTGTAAAAAGAGATAAAGATAAACCAACCAGTCTAGAATGGAAAAAAGAAAATCTTTAAAATAAATATCATACCGAAGGGTGGGGGGTGGGGAGACCAAACCTGTTGTCATTGAGTCTATTTCAATTCATGGCAACTCCATGTGTTACAGAGTAGAATGGTTCAATAGGGTTTTCTTGGTTGTAATTTTTATGAAAGTAGATCACCAGGCCTTTCTTCTGCAGCACTTGTGGGTGGATTCAAAATGTCAACCTTTAGGTTAGTATCAGAAATGAGTCATAAAAAGTCTTTTATCTGTTCTGTGCTGTACATTTCACAGAACATCAGCGCATACATAATTTTTCATCATGATGATGGTGACTGAGATGAACATTCCTATCTAAGCAATGGCTGAGATTCTCAACAGAGAAAGCTTAAAAAGCACACTGCAGACAAATGTGCACTGTCTATTAACATGGGCATTTCCCTAATCTCTATGTACCCACTCTGTCACACCATCACCACCATCCAGAATCAGAGCCTGAAGCATCACACTGAACATAAAAAATTTTCTTGAAGTCTTGTGTTTATCCTAAAAATTTACGTGAATTTCAAATTTGCAACCATAAAGTGACCATATTTGTTCAAATACCAATAAGTGAATTTTCCTCACCTCTGGATCTTCCAGAAAGATGCAGCATGTTGATCATGGGGCTTTGAGAGACTCCAGGACACTGTATCACATATTGCCAGCTCAACTGAAGAAGTACGCCTATCATGCCAAAATGTCCAACCCCCGCAAGCTAAAATGAAGTAAAAAAAGAGCTCCAAACATCTATTCTTCTGGCTGTCACTCAAAGTTTCCCTGGGAGACAGGGAAAAGAGGAAGAGGCAACTCTCAAAGAGTTTAGAGACCCATCCTTTTAGTTCCCTGCTATGGATTGAATTCTGTCCCCCCAAAAATGTGTGTAGCTACTTGGCTAGGTCATGATTCCCAGTATTGTATGACTGTGTTATCTGATGTGATTTCCTTATGTGTTGTAAACTCTATCACTACGATGAGATTATATGATCTCCTTATGTGTTGTAAATTCTATCACTGTGTTGAGGTTATACTGATGAGGTTGACAAGATTAGATAGTATCTTAATGCAATCTCTTTTGAGATATAAAAGAGAGAAGCGAGCAGAGACACATAGGAACCTCATACCACCAAGAAAGCAGGGCCGGGAGCAGAGGGTGTCCTTTGGACCTGAGGTCCCTGCACTGAGAAGCTCCCAGACCAGGGGAAGATTGATGACAAGGACCTTCCCCGAGAGCCAACAGAGAAAGAAAGCCTTCCCCTGGAGCTGGCACCCTGAATTCATGCTTCTAGCCTCCTAGACTGTGAGAGAATAAATTTCTCTTTGTTAAAGTCATCCACCTGTGATATTTCTGTTAGAGCAGCACTAGGTAACTAAGACATTTATTAAAGGATTTTTTCTAATCATGAAATAAATATTCTATAAACATGTCAAGAGACATTCCTTCTAGTAGCTAGCTAGCTAGCTAGCTCTATAGCCATTAGTTTTCTTATCCTTATCTAGCTAGGTAGTGAGCTACATAGATGGACAAATAACTGCTGCCGAGTCAACTTTGATTCACTGCCATCTTAGGTACAGCAGAATGAAACGTCACCGCCATGTTTGAGTTTACTGTTGCAGCTACGATGCCAATCCATCTCACTGAGGGTCTTCCTCACCTTCATAGGCCCTCTACTTCATCAAACATGATGTCCTTCTTTAGTGATTTATCCTTCTTGATGACATTTACAAAGCAAGCGAGTCAAACAATGTTCTCTTGTGATCCACCAGGTTTTTGGAAGTAGATCTCCAGGCTTTTTTCCCTCGTCTGTCTTAATCTGGAAGCTCCACTGAAACCTGTCCACCATGATCGACCCTGATGGTATTTAAAATACTGGTGGCATACCCTCCAGCATCACAGCGACACGTAAGCCACCGCACTACAACAAACTGACAGACAGGGGCTGGTTCCTTCCGAGAGCTGACTGTTACTAGAAGCTTCTTCCCAATATAGAAACTGTGCTTTCTTCATATGCACCTTTGCCAAGGTGATTTGAACCTGCCATTGACATCCTCTGGCATATATTCATATTCATTCTGGTTATTCAAACTTTTCAAGATGTTAAGGGTAACAGGTGAGTTCAATATCAAGAAGCTGTAATCTTCTATCAGTTGTCATATAGGCACCAGCTGTCATTCTGCACCACAACACTGCATACACTACATATTACTAATAATAGGATGTACAACAACAACAAAAACTGAGGACTGTAGACGCATTTCATAGTAACTCGAATATTTCATAAGTCGGGGAACCACCTGGATTTTAATTGTCCTGTCGTTTGGCTGACAAGTAAATTTGGTCAGAGTGATGCATTATGGTTAAGTAAGTACCTACATGCTGCCATTTGGGTTCCTGAAATAAAAATACGTATATGCGAAATGGTCTTCTGAGTTAAACAGCATAATACTAGGGAAAGTCTACTGAAAGACAGAAGAATGAAAATCTATTGTTTTAAAAAAAAAGTGACAAAAATGATAAGGCAATCCCTGTTGAGCCAAAACAGAATTATATAAGATTATAATAGACAGAATTACTCTAGTTAGAATGTCTAACTCTCTTTGGAACTCTGGGCCTAGTGAGCTGGGCTAAATTAAGTGTGAATCAGAGACTCTACGTTGCCTAAGGCTTAGAAAACTGATGAAATATGTACAGCGTGTATACTGTGCTTCCTCTTCCTTAAGCCTTGGATTGATTGTTATTCCGTCTCAATCCTTTCCCACTGAGCACAGCGATGGAGTCACCATCCTTCTCAGTAAACCATTCCAGGGAAACATTAATAATCCTCCAAATTTTATCATGAAAGGAAAAAAATAAATGATTCACCATTTTGAGTTCCACTAAAAGACCTAGCTTATTTCCCTATGGCCTGCATGGTGCTCCAGGTCCAATGTCTTACCACTTCAGTGATGAGAAGGAACCTGGAAAGATATACCCAGGAATAAGAACACCAATGGAAAAACAGAAATTTCCCTTACAGTTTAGAACACTGTTTCTTCAATCCGCCTATATTTAAAATTATCTATGGCAAGAGGAACCTTCCAGAAGCAGAAAGCAGCCCTGAACCCATTTGACCATACCATGCAAAAAAAGAGAAGTAATGCAAAATGAGACTGAGTGCTAACGGTCTGTGTGATGGTTAAGACTGTGTGTCAGCTTGGCTGGGCCATGATTCTCAGTGTTTATATGTGATCACTCTCATGATGGAATCTGCTATGAGTAGCCAATCAGTTGAAAGGGAGTTCCCTTGGGAGTGTGGCTTGCATCCAAATATAAGCAGACCTTCTGGCTTTTTTGCTCACTCTGGATCCTTCAGCTGCCTCTTTTTTGTCTGACCTCCAGTTCCTGGGACTTGAGCTATCAGCTTACCTGCCAATCTTGGGATTCGTTGACCTTCACAGCCTATGGGCAAGAGCCCTGCTATCCCACCTGCCAATCTTGGGTTTGCCAGCCCCTGCAGCTATGTGAATTGAGAGAAGCCTCTATCCTAATCCATGGACTTGAGATGTTCCGGCTTCTACAATTGCCTGAGCAGTTTCCTTGATATAAATATATATATATATATATATATATATACATATATGCTTTATTGGTTTTGCTTCTCTAAAGAATCCAGCCTAAAACAGTCTCTAATGCCCCAAACTGGAATCCTAGGATATCTCTCCAAACAACTTACCATGTAGAAATTTAACTTTTTTATTTCTCATACTGAAAGAGAAAAACCTTGTTATTCTTCGTCCAATAGTTTGATATTGAATATGCCACTAATGATATGCTAAAATAAAAGACTTCGCCTCTTTGTGAATATAGGTCTGTTCTGGCATCGTTTTCCAAAACAAGCCTCTTTTGGCCATGTTGAAAATCTGCTCTGGAAGATATTCTTCATCTTATAGTATCTTGCCCAGCTCATCACTGAATTTTTGGCAGCTTCAACATCAGTGCTTCCTGCCTCTCTGGTTATATGCACATTATGTAAACCATATCTGTATTTAAAGTGATGAAACTAGCCCGTAATGAACACTGCTCAGCTTTCTATCTGTTGCGACTCTTGACACTGACTTCACTGTAGACCGGGCCATAGCCTGCTATACAGCAGTGTTTTGAACATTGCATCATAAAGTTGAACATCTGCGAGTAAATGTCTGAGAATAATAACAGCAGCAAATTATGCACCGCACCACTGCATGTACTACATATTACTAATAATAGGATGTACAACAGCAACACAAACTGAGGACCATAGGCATGTTTCACAGTAACTCGAATATTTCGTAAGTCGGGGACCACCTGGATTTTAACTGTCCTGTCGTTTGGCTGACAAGTAATTTGGTCAGAGTGATGTATTATGGTTAAGTAAGTACCTACATACTGTCATTTGTGTTCCTGAAATACAAGTATCTATACGCTAAATGGTCTTCTGAGTTAAATAGCATAATACTAGAGAAAGTCTACGGAAAGACAAAAGAATGAAAATCTATTGTTTTAAAAAAAGTGACAAAAATAATATAGCCCTCTGAACATTAATTTTATGCATATTTATAATCATGTTATTGTGTCCTTTCTTTAGTCTTTAAATCTTTCAACGTCTGTTAAAATATATTTAGGTAAATCAAAATTAAGCTGTTTTCACTTTATAGATTGAGTTTATGTATTTTTTTCTCCGAAAGCAAAAACAAATACCACGGTCTTTTTTATTAGAAAGAATTTCCTAAACTTATTGGTTCCAAGATATTTAAAAAACAAATTGCTTATGTATTAGTGTATCTGAGAGCTTTTGCATAGGAAAAAGAATGACTTATATGATTTGATTACAATTTCTTAAGACCACTCATATAAGCAGACGTGACTCATAATAATTCTTAAAGCATTCTGGAGCACATAATATGAGTGTGTGTGGATTTTATATGTATGTGTTAATTTCTTATATGTTTGCCTGTTTGAGACAGTTCAATCTCAATTACAGGCTCAGTGGGTTCCAGACTGAAAACTTATTCATAAGGAAATGGATTAGTATATCCTCTGCACAGTGATGGCCACATCAGGTAATCTTTGCATATGACTTATGTTACAAAGAACCTTTGGTGTGTAAGTAGAATACAACGTTCAAGCAATTTAGGGGAAGTATATGTGAGACAATATGTTTTTCATAAACATCTTTTTTTGTAATATTGGAAAAGTAGTGAACATATTTGTAACATGTCCCTATACCTTATTTTATTCAACTGCCAAAACTTGAAATGGAACAGAAGTAAAGTAAGAGGACTGAATCACAAAGTAATATGAGGTGAAGGGAATTGAATGCAACATTGTGCTCCAAAATTTGTGCAGAAAAATTATATGGCAAGCAGAATAATCCCAAATTATGCTAATCTAGAATAATTCAAAATTATGCTAACATATATGGCTTTAGCTTTTCCAGGTCTAAACTAGAATTATGTAATCAAATGTTGCCATTTTTCTTCCTCAAACTCTGTAATGGCTCATGGTTAGGCCTCACTGGTTACTCAGGAACCTGGTTCCTAAGCAGACAAATGTAAGATTCCAAGGTGAGTCAGAGAGAAAATGCCACACAAAAACTCAGAACAGGCCAGATGATCCATCAACAGTAAATTAAGTGGCAGGCCCTGATGCAGGTATGAGGCTGCAAGGCCAAATGTCTGCCGTCAGTTCTAGGCTCCTATAGAGAGACAATCAAAATACTCTAGGAAATGACGTTAGGACTCTCTGACATCATTAGGAAAACCAGGCAGTAGGACACACGCCTACATACAGATACACATACAATCTATGCAGTACACACCTGAAGAATAATGGCAACTGAAAGGTTTGGGAGATGGGTAATGAAATATAAAATCTTTCAGCACAGACCTTCAGTCTTTGTTAACATCTTTAATCTCATTAAACACAACTGGGACAAAAAGTCATTAGCCTCTCACATCTGTTCACATAATTATATAAAACATAGATTTTGGGGTTATGTCCCAATCCTAAATATCCACCTTTAGAGTATATTGTTGATACGATGAACAATATTTCATATTAATCAAGGTGAACTAGTTCTGTGTAAAAATGCGAAAGTTACTTAAGTTCTGTGAGTCTTGAGTGTACCATCTGTAAAATGGAGCTATGAACAGTTTGAAATAGAATGCTGTGAGGATTAAATGAGATAACCCTCGGAAAAGTAGTGGAACAGTGACAAATATATTGTCATTGCAGAAAAAAGATTAGCTGCAGTGATGATGATGATGATTGCAATGATGATGGTGATCATAATAACATCAAGCCTTCTTCACTTTTAAAATAAAAAGGGAATGCTTATGAGCAGCAAGGGCTGGTCTCTAACGTATTATATCATTATTTAAATATATAAATCAGTGCCTGATTCATAATGTCCATTCACTGAATATATTTTGAAAGAATAATTGAATATAAGAGCATAACACCTCGAAACGACTACAAACTGATGTCACCATGTCACAGACAATAAAATGGCTTCTCAGAGAGGTTAAATGAATACATCACCCAGCTAGTAACCCGTCAGGCTTTTCATTCAGTTGCCGTTTGTTAGAGCATGAACGGTGATCTCCCCATGCCACCTTGTTGTGTAATTCCCTTTCCCCTATGTGGTTCTCAGTTGATAAACACAGCAAACCCGTGAGGCAGAGAGGGCAAATCCTTTGAGCGCAAATGCAGATAAGTCAACTGACGTCCAAAGACATTGAGCATTTTGCCCAAAATGGACTGTAAGCTGATTTTAGTGATCTAAGTGAGGGAAGGCAGAAAATTTTGTTCTGGCCCAGGACTTCTACAAACTGAGCGATGAGTCTGACCCATGGACACCTCCAGACAAATAGGAATAATGGAAGTGATGTGTTTTGTTTGCAAATGACATTACGCTGGTTGTTTGGCCATTTAGCTCACAACACAATGACCTGTGCTTTAAAGAGGTCTTTCTTCCTCACCACTGCCCACCACCCTGAGTATTCTATTTTGAGTTTAAAACTACTTCATTGTATATAAAGAAGTACACTTTCTTTTCCTATTACTTATTTTTTCCATTCCATTGGTGGAGTAACCCTTTCATTATTATATTTTTTCTCCTTATTTTTTTGATGGCATGTGTTTTCAGTACTGGAATGTATGCTTACTAATTGAGGGTGTTTACATTTTTTACTTGGCAATATGGATTCTGAGAAATTTGATCTGGTAATACAAGCCACTAATGAGGTGAGTGGCACTGTGGTGCCACCGATCTGTGGTATAACAATACACCAATAACAGCTATGTAAATAATTAATTGTGGGTGCCTTTCCATTAGGTTAGAGCCCTGGTGACGCAGTGGTTAAGAGCTCAGCTGCTAACGAAAAGGTAGGCAGTTCGAATCCACCAGCTGCTCCTTGGAAATACTATGGGGCAGTTCTACTCTGTCCTATAGGGTTGCTATGAGTTGGAATCGACTCAATGACAACGGGTTTGGTTTTTTTGGTTTCCATTAGATTACACATGGAACCTCTGTTTTTCCAAAGATGACACAGAAAAACAAAAACAAACCCATTAGGGCTCCCTAACTACCACACAGAAAAGCCGTAATTAGAGTTACAAGCCTTCTCTCACAGAAATAAAGGGAAAAAAGGCAAAAGGTTACAAAACTAACACATCCAGGAGGCATCACCTAATAGAATGCTCAACGTACACAGCAATAAGGCTCCAACTTCAGTCAGCTGAGCTTCTTTTCAAAAGGGACCCATCTGGATGCTAAATGCATTAGAAGTGGAATTACACGTTACCTTTGAGGTCCAGAGGCATAAAAAGTGACTGGTATACAATTCATCTAAGAGCAACGAAAGAGGTAACATAAGATATGAAAAACAAGTACAGCCATTCACTTGTGAGCATTACTCTCCTTTTGAAACCGCTTTCCACAATGACCTTGAAACAATAGGACGTAATTCTTCGAAACACCTTGTGGTTGCAAAATGTGGGAGGAAAACTAACAGAAAGAGCTCTTTACCAAGTCCCAAGCTCTTCGGTAGAATGTATTGGAAAAGACTGGAGTAAACTTGGTTTTGCAAAGACATATTGATCATAATACTCATGAATAAAAATAATAACTGCTAACAATTCTTGAGTACTTCACATGCAGCAGGCATCTTCTAAGCACTTTACATTTATTAACGTAGTTACTCTACACACAAAGATGTTAGTAACTTGCCCTAAGTCACATCGCTGCTAAGGGGAGAGCTGAGGTTTGAATGCAGGTGTGTGCTCTAATCAGTGGTTACAGCTATGCATCCTAGGTACTTTAGGATGCTAAGGTGCCAACAGTTTGGTAGATAAAGAATCTTCAGGTCTTTATGGAGCTAAACAATACTTGCTAGCTGCTTTTATAAAAGATGGCTATCAAATATAGCCATAGGTGGAACACTGCTTGGAACACCACTGCTATTCTTTCTTTCTTTTTTTTTTGCAAAACTGTTTTTGAAGTCAGCATCCACCATGATACTCAATATTTCTTATAAAGGACAAAACCGAAAAACCAAATCCGTTGCCATCAAGTCAATTCTGGCTCACAGGGACCCTAGAAGACAGAGTACAACTGCCCCACAGGGTTTCCAAAGCTGTAATCTTTAATGAAGCAGACTGTCACATCTTTATCCTGAGGAGTGGCTGGTGGGTTCTTACTGCCAATCTTTCAGTTAGCAGCCGAGTGCTCTAACCACTGTCACACCAGGGCTCCCTTTTATAAAGGACAAGTGGGAAAAAAAAATTCTTGCAGATTAGCTAGAAGTCATCTCCCCTGACTAATTAAAACTTCCTTTTATTAAAAAAGGGAGCCGTAGACTTCCAGCAAAATGGCGCTCTAGGCAGAAGCACTACGCCATCCCTCCACAGCAAAGATCCGAAAAACTAAGCCAAACAGAGAATACGACAATCCTGAAACCCTAAAACATCAAATGAAGAGATAAAAAACTCAGCCAAGCACCAAATGGAGTGAGAAAACTGACAGAGAACGGAGAGTGAGGAGAGATTCATGCAGAGGTCCCCTACCAGCTAACGCAGCGCGGATCCGCCATCTTGGACTCCCATCGGAGACCAGCAAACAAGGGGTACAAGAAAGCAGCTTCACGGAGCTTCCAGCGGGAGACAAACCAACCAGTAATTTGCGATATACACTTTCCCACCCCCCACCCTTCTTCACCCCCACTCAGCCTCCTCTGCTTTCTGCGGCCACAATCTCTTGACCGGGAATCACTGGCTGCTCGGATTCCACACAACCAAACGGGCCGGCTCTCTGAGTGCCATTTGTTGGCTGCTGGTGTTGCTTTTTTTTCTGCTTCATTTGATTTCTTCCTTACTCTCACCACCTCCTTTCGCTCAAATACCTGGCTCCGTGTGCCATCTTTGCTTCTACCTGAGGGGCTGTGGAGCTCCGTTCGGGTGTGGAGCTGCTTCCCGGTCTGGGCTGCCGCGCTAGTGGGATCCCAGGGCTTTTGTTTGTTTGTTTGTTTTGAATTGTTTGTCTTCTTTTCCTTTTGAGTTGGGAGCCCTCTCTGGCCAGGTGGTGCTCGTGGCAAGGAACTACCCACTCGGCCCCCTGAGGGCATTTCTTTTTTCATTGCTTTCTTTTTTTTTCCTGTTTTTTTGGGGGCCTTTCTTGTTCTTTTTTCTTTTTTTAATTTGTTTTGTTTTCTTTTCCCTCTTTTTCCCTTTTTGTCTTTCTTCATTATTCAGTTTCTCGTCTCTCTATATCTTCCTTCTCTTTCTGTTCCATGAATACCTGGCGTTGTATACCTCTACGCCTTCTAGCCAGGCTGCACTGCAACATCTGAGAGCGACTTTCCAGACCTCATAGCTGCACTGGTGGGATCCCTGGGAACTCTGTGGTTCTTTAACCTTTCCGATTTTAATTTATTCATTCTTTTCTGTTCTTTTCATCCTCTTCCCCTTTCTGTTTTTCTCCATTTCATAGTATCTCATCTCTCCACTCCAATGGCAAGCTCCCTTAGCATTCTTTTTTGTTTGTATGTTTTTGCCTCCTGTTCCTCTCTCCTCTCTCCCATGTCCATCTTAGCTCCACACATAACAATCTCCCCGCTACATCCTGCCTACCGGCACTGTGCGCTTAACATCACACCACCAAGCAGCACAGACACGGCCTACTGGAACCTGCCCTGCACTGATTCCCAATCTGCTCTGGTGGCTGTAGTAAGTATCACAAACAACCCGTCCCAGTAACTCCTCTTCAGCTAGACCTGCCCTGCCGTACCATATCTGAATGATTGACCCTGCCAATTGGAGAAGGAGGGGAAAAGTATTGTCCCCACAGACGAGCAAACAACAAAGAACACACAGCCCACCTGCTCAGACATAGTCAAATTTAAAAATAAAAAGGGATGAAACAAACAAATCTAAATCAATAAACGAGAAAAATAACAACTGAATGCCCTGAAGATAGCCGACAATATCAAAACTTTATAAAAACAGGACAAGATGGTTCAGTAGGCATCCAAAATAACACACCAGATGACTTTCCAGTGGAAGAAAATGCACTAGAACTACCTGATAGAGAATTCAAATCTCTAATACTCAGAAATCTCCAAGAGCTGACACAAAAAGCTGACAAACATAACGAAAAAATAGACAAATTCATGGAAAATACAGACAAAAAAATTGGAAGAATTCAGGAAAAT